>NC_041394.2:78542499-78678745 GCF_900747795.2 Erpetoichthys calabaricus
ACTTTTGTTTTTTTTCTTATTTTCAATAAGATATACATTTATTTATAAACAAGTCAGCAGCACCTTTCTTTTGTAACTTTATATTTACAAGAGTTCAGTTGGGGGTCCTTATTAATCAAGCATGCCTTTTAATGCACTGGCACCTTGCCTTCGTTGCTTGTCACCTTTCAACCAGTGATACTCACATAGGCCCTGGGTCCCCATAACAATGAAACTGGCTTAAGCAAGCTGGAGAATGCATATATGCACACATTAATTAAGCACACAAAAAATAAGCTCAAACACATGACAGATATACAAGAACATAGACAATTACCTTGATAAATCTTTTTACATGCTGTCAGATTTATTTCATTGCCTATTCATATAACATGCCTCACAAATCAGATGAAATATCCGCATTTTTCTTTAACCAAAGTGTCTTTTAATGTGCAATTAAAAGAATTACAATACAATTTACAAATTTAGGACTTAAAGCAATTAGGAAGAAATCTTTTAATCATCTCATCAGCAGCACAAATAACCAGAAGGGAACTTAGCTGAATGGATTTCAGAAGATCCCATTTGTGAGGTAGTGAAACGCTCCCTAGGGACAAGCCTATTTGGTAAAGAGAGCACACTTCTATTCAAACGTCAAAAAAACAAGTGAGAATGAACATATAAAAGGTAGGCAGGTTAGAAAAATCACCATCAATTAATTGAAAACTGTTTGGTTTTATCAGTATGATTATGCTATAAGGGCCCAGATTGTATGGCTAATTAATATAAAGACAAAATAAAGTAAATTATGAACCACTCTTCTCAATTATGCAATTTCTTTACAAAAGGATTTCTCAAGATTGTTTTAGTTAATTAGGTAGCACTTCTTTGTGGTTACAAAACAGAAACAGAACACAATGCCTTTAAACAAAATAGGAGAGTGTGTGCCAGCTTAAGTCCATTCTTTAACAACTTCTTTTGAATTTTCAGGACTAATTTGGGAACAAAGTAACTGTAGTCGCGTATCCATTGCAGTTGTGCACAAAACAGGAATCAACATTTCTGAAAAGTCTACAAAACACAAATTGTCTTTAATTCCATTGAATGATTTTATGAGAATAAAATTACCTGAAATTAAAATGGCGACTGATGTGATGGGTGTTGGTTCTGTTATTTCAATTGTGTCTATAGTTCATTTTTAAATCAGATGCGACAAGGGCGAGTGAATACAATATAGGAAAGGCGAACTCTATTTGACAGAGGCAATGTATTAGGGATTTCTTTGAAATCATCCACAGTGAAATTACTAAGGAGCTGTGGGTACAAAATTTTACGATGAGCAGCTCAATATTCATGTAATTGTGCAGTGTATAATCCATCGTCGTCTCCTACTATAGCAAACACAAGGGAGCCAGTCCCAACTGAGAAGCGTATAGCCATTGCACTTTTTAAACTGGCTACCTGAGTGTAGTACAGGATTGTTGCAGAGACTTTTGGTGTGAGCAAAACCACCATTCAAAGGTGTGTATATGGGGTGTGTCAGGCCATATGCTCCAAACTAATGAAGAAATACATCACTTTACCTGATGTGGAAGAGGCACAGCAAGTTTTGTAGTGCAATTACACAGCACACAAAATACCTCAGATGTATAGTGCAATCAACAGCTCACATATCCCGTTTGTGCACCAAGTGATGAGTATCGGGATTACATTAACAGGAAAGGCTGGACGTCTGTTGTTCTGCAAGTGGTTATTCACAACACATTAATAATCAGGGACATTTGTGTTTGGTCACCCAGTAGTGCTCATGATGCTGCTGTATTCG
Source organism: Erpetoichthys calabaricus (assembly GCF_900747795.2). Classification (NCBI taxonomy): domain Eukaryota; kingdom Metazoa; phylum Chordata; class Cladistia; order Polypteriformes; family Polypteridae; genus Erpetoichthys; species Erpetoichthys calabaricus. The sequence continues at coordinate 78,544,304 of NC_041394.2, forward strand.
CCACATTACATTTGCACAGGTATTTGAAAATTGACATCATGTCATGTGACCTAAATGCAAAAAAGCGTTTCCATTACAGTTTTGCAAATTATTGCTTTGGTGAATTTTGAGTTTTTTCAAAAAGTCACGTGTTTCCATTACCGTTTTTTGGTTTCATAATTTCAAAATGTACATTAAGGAGGTTAATAGAAACACTGCTTGTAACACTCAGCTCTTTTTTGTAATTTACATATTTCTCAAGGTGTTCCATTGACAGTGTTTGTCCTGTTACAGAATTGGCTCTTGTTGCAGCCATTACTACCAGAATGAACATTAGCTCCCCAACAGCATTTCCATGAAACAAGGTTGAGGTGTACCTTTCCTATAAAGTCTCTAGTGGCAGTCAGAACCTAACCTCCTAACAAAATGCAATTCGATGTGAATTAAAGCAAAAGGTGGTTTTACGAAAACACACACCAGAACTGACCATAATTTTAGATTATGTGAAATAACAAAATATGTTAAACTCTGCATGCTAATATTTCAGCCATTTAAAATCAAAACTTAGTGGAATCCTCTTTAGTGACAACAGAAGCTGAGAATTATTGTGGATAGGTTTTCATAAACTTGGCGAACATGTTCATCATTTGATCATTACTGTGAAAAGAAGTTCTAAGATCAATAGGCCATAGTCTTCTAAACTTAACACTGATGTTCTTCTCAGTTAACTTCTGGGTTTTTACTGGGCTACTTAAAGCCATTATTTTTCGTTCTGAAGTGTCAATCCATAAGTTTTGATTTGCTCTAATCATCAGTGTTCCTCTGAAAGACAACGCATCTCTCTGCTCCCAGGGTTTACTGTATCTTACAATGTCCATCCTGCTCTTAATGCAGTAAAGCATTAAAAAATCCTTCCAAAATTATAGTTTATTAAAGTCAATTTAATTTTCTACAATGCTCTTCACCAAGACTGCTGCTCATTGCTTTTATCTCCTTGCACTGAAAAGAAAAGAAAAAAAAAATCTACCCAGCTACTGTTTAAGGGGGAAATTTTTGCTAGGTATTTCTTTAAAAATGACCTTAGACTGCTATTACAATTCCTTCTGTAATCAACTGTCATTATTTTGAAGTGCCAATGACCAATGTCAACAGTTGCCACGAGTAAATAAAACCCTATATCAACTCTTAATTTAAAAGAACCATCATATATTACCATAACGTTTAAAAGGAGTGATACAATGATTGCTGGGGAGTATCATTTCACTGGGTCATCTGTCAAAAGTGAGCTGCATTTATTAAAAAGAAAATAAATAAATAAACATGGCTTAATTGTGTTCTGCAATCGCCTGAGGCCTCAATGTGAACTCCTAACATCTTAATCAATCATTTGTGGCTCCAAATACGCAATGGTATACTAAAAGACATTCAAAATCACATATAATCCATTAATTCCTTTACCTAGCCAACACCTGTCACTAACACATCCTAAAGTTTCACCACTGCTTATTTGGTTTGTGTCAAGTTTCAAAATCACTTCCTATGATGAAGGCAACCAAGGTCTAATTAACTTTTGAGGTAGTTTTTGCTTTCTTGCCAAGTGTATGAAGCAGAATGTTAACTGTTCAATTCTCAAAAATTGCTCCCTTAAAAACAAACAAACAAAACAGTACCACATTATGACAAATTATGTCACCTAAACTAATTTGGGTATAAATTGTGAAAAGGTCATACAACAATTAAGATTTTCTTTTATTTTTAACGTTGGTATTTAACTTTTTGTGCCATATAAATAATGATGTAGAGTTCTTACTTTAGTGCATTTTAAGTTACAGTCAGACAACAGAAAATCAATCCAATAAATAGACCTAAAGTAACTACAACCTTTCAACTTACAGCACCTTCAGTGAATATGGAAAACAGACTTGTCAATATTCATGAGACATTTTGTTTTTTAAAATCTTCCTCAAGAATGTTAACAGATTTTTAAAGTTTTTAATATAGGCAGAATACAAATTAAATAAATTATATCCAACAGACGATGTATTAGGAAAGCAAATGGAAAGAAGTTCTTTCAGCCACTGGTCAATGATCAAAGCCAACTGACTACTAATCACTTGCTAATCTGTGCACAGACAGTGCTGTATCGATGTCTGGAGTGGAATCCCTCTCCATAATTAGCTAATGATCAAAGAAAGCTAACCACTAATCAGTGACAAGACAGCTAAAGAGTCAAATTGCAGGTACATTTTAAATGAAATAAAGGGAATATGACAAACATGAGACAGAGTGACAGGTATCTGGGTATTGTTGTTGGCTAGTGTTTTCAGTAATCAAAACAAACAGATAAAACTGCAGATGCATAGTAAAAATAAAGTACTATTGAAAATATGTATACTGTATATATGAAGAACATGAATGCTATGCTAAATCTGAAAATCAGATTCATAATCCTGTGAACAGACAAATTGCCGATACAAAATTAAGTAGTCTTTTTTTTTTATATATATAACCCTTCTGATTATCAATAACCATCTCAACATCATACTTCAATTACTGTCCTGTTATTTGTGAGCAGGGCTCAATAATGACAAAAAGTTACAGTACATGAAGCCTTTCTCCTTCATACACACCCACTTTCAGGTATTTGGCTGACATTTCTTCATGGTACTAAAATTAGGGGAGAGTCTATGAATTTTGTGCATACTGTTGATGTGTCAGACTAGAGTGCTTGCCGGAGGGAATTGGAGTTGATATGCCAATAATGACCATCTTTCTTATTGGTGGTAGTGGAGCTGGCAGCAGGAATCTAATTTTAAACACAAATTACACTTGCTTAAAACATTTGCCAGTAGCTTTATGCTTAGAAAAGAAAAAAAAAAAGAGACAATGAGGCTAAAAATAACAAATAAGTGCATACTCTGAGTAAACAATTTATCATTTCACTCATTTCTACTGCAATCTATTTGCAAGTATTTGCTGTTGGATCAATTCCAGATTCGACAGGTAGATGGGTGAACTACAGCTAATTCAATTCCTCTCTCGACACTTCTTTGTGTAGTCAATCAACAGGAGAGGAGAACTTTGCCCTTGGCAGCCCATGCTCTGAATAAAAGTGAAGAAAACTGATGGTAAAACAGAGCATCCCGACACACACCTTCTCAAAATACTCCTAAGACCAGGACACTCTGTAAAAGGGCTGTTAGTTAGGTATTACTCTTCCTTTGCCCTATACACAGCTTATCTTTTACTAGCACATAGTCTGAAAGAATACCGTGAAGCACAGCTTACAATAACATGTAATACTGATTCAATTTGAAGAGTACAATGCTTTATTATTTTTTCAATAACCAACACCAGTTTAAAAATGAGAAAGCAAGTTAAGATTAATCTGTGTGCACCAAGTTAAAGACCAAAACTTTTGAACTCCCATCCTGGGATCAATTTCACCTATTGACTAAACAACTCAAAAAAACATTTTTTGTGTCCCCCGCACAATTCATCTGATATTTCAGAACTAATCTCAAAGAAGTCTAAAAGTCACAACCTAGAGACCACTTAGAAAAAGTAACCCAACAGTCATTGAAATCTCTTCCTTTATATTATATATATATTTTTAAATACAGTAACAAGTTCATCATGTGCCCATCAGGTAGCTTTCAAAACTTTCATTTTTGTTGCACCAGCCCTCATAAAGCTGCCTGTACAGTTTCTTTGGAATATTGTGTCAATTTTCTAAGCGATTCTTTGGCTCACTACATATCTAATAATACTACCATGACAATTACTTATTATCTGCTAATAACACATATAATATTGGGAAGAAAAAGGAAGAAAAATTTTTTTTTCTATAATTTAATTTAATGGAGCCCAGCTAAAAGTACAACTCAGTTAAAACAAAAGCCTGCCACTACAGCCTCTTAATCCACAGAGTCTGAGATTAGTAGCGTACTGGCTATTTCTTTTAGCATTCAATTCCTGTGATTTCACTTCCTGGGCACGGTAGTTTGGACCCTACTCTTGCACTAGCTAATGTAGATGTGATACCAGTCCATTGTATGGTAAAATACACAGGGCCAATTTTAAAATAAGCACGCAGGCAAATATAAAGGTCTTTAAAATGTGCTAGAAAACAGGAACAATGGATAAACAGTGGAAAGGAAGTGACAAGGCTAAGAATATAATATGGCTCCCTGGACATTAGCTGATCTTCTCAATGATACGAAGCAAGAGGTAGACAGAGCACAAATATACATTTCCCAAAGATCAACACTAAACCAAAAGATGACTGAGACAAGAGACAGTTGTACAATAAAGAGCAGAGCAAAAGTGGCAGGGAAATTTATTCAGTAGCCAGGTAGTTCCCATCTCTTTGTGCATTTGAACAACTTTATTTTTCTTAATTATAGTAAAAGGCCAAATTATGGTGCACCTAAGCACACAATACCCCTTTGGAGAATGAGAAGGGTCAAACTACAGATGTCCAGTGACAGACAGAACCCTGTGTGGCTGTTACAAATAATGTTACAGGGCCCTGCAGTGGCTATGCAGCCAGACTCTATTGAGGAGAACACCAAGTGCTTCTAAACCCAGTATGGAGGTAGTAGATATGCCTAGATGGGTTAATGTGAATCAATCATGCTATGATCTATGGAGAGGACTGGGCCAGGTACACACTAATTTAGAAAGAATGAACCTCTGAAGGTAGTGTTCTTTAATGCTGGAAATTCAATGATATCATGATACAGTACGTGGATGTGGAAAAAGACAAAATCCTGTTGTCTTGGTCCTGAAACAAGAAATAAACTATGGAACATAAATGCTAAAAACATTTAAATTCATGTATTTTAGTATACAGATGCTATGATCACTTGCAAAAACCATGCCACAGAATTAAGCCTGAATCTGGAAGGGGTACTTTTAATATATTATGTTAACATACATGTGTGTGGGTGTGTTATTTAAATGTATTTTACACAGTTGCAGATACATACACTCATAGGAATAAACTGTACACCCTCAGAGTCATTTCTTAAGCCTTTTGCCATATACCATAGCATTCACAAAATATTGCTATTATTGCGTCTAGTAAAAATATTCTTAAAAATTTAAACGGTTCATCTAATTAAAGAGCTCTGGGAATTGTAGGCCACTAAGAAATCAACCAATACATTAACCATTAAAATAAATCTGCCCAGGTTCAAGAGCATCTACATTCATGGGTTCTAGGGCACACAGTCTAGGGATGGCTGTGCACCTAGGGTCACAACCTTTATGTAAGCATGCTATCACGCAGCAGAGCATGCTGACAAGTGAGCTGTGAAACAGTCTGTCAATGTCATTACAGCACATCAATACTCACAAGCATCAAGTCACTTACTAGGTCTCGCATCGAGGGAACACATGGCAAATTAATAATCCAATCTCCCTAACAGTCAGAGAGTGGGTGCAGATTTGCCAATTAGATTTATTTATTGCAATCCTTTACAAAGCAACATTTGGAGGAGCTGACTGTCTATTATGATTGTATTACTGCACACACCACACGTGAAATGAAAGGGAGAGGGGCTGCAGTCAAATAAGTACAGAGGGGGAAAAAAAAAATCTCTGGAAAAATCCATTGAGACCACCTGCAAAAGTGTCTGGCTGCTTTGATAATGCGCTGTACTAGTGTATACGTCACACAATCAAACTTAAAAGCATTTTAATTATTAGCAACAAATAGTCTAAAAATAACAGCATAGTACAGCTACATAGTCCTATAGGCCAACTGCAGTGGAAAAAGTTTATGTAGTGTTTTCTCTATTCAAAATCGTGGTACATTTTTCTTACTTTATAAATGCAACTTGAATAAATGTCTAAAATTCAGTTTCCCAAAGGAGAACTGGGGTCTAGTGTGCCAACACCTGATGCCAGCCCCTGCACATCAACCAAAACTATGAAAACACTAAACAGAAATCTTTACACAGTTGATCCCGAAGCATGTTCTTGAAAAGAATTCTACTTGCCAGCAGCACGCGATCTTTAAGTTACACAGGTCAGCTGCTTATCACAGGGATTCACAGGTGAGATTTTGTGACCAGTAACGAGGAGCAGGTATTCCTTCATACTATAAACACCTTATTTAAGTATCACATATTTTGGAAGAAGGAAAATAGCCCTCATCATACAGATGCATGCCAAGTGCAAAGAGCATCTCTTTCAGAAGCTATGATGAGCATATCAAGAGCTTACTGTATATGGTCACTACTGTTCAATGCAGAGTCTAATGGGGGTTGGGAGCATCAATGCATTCTAACTTAAAGAATGCTTTAAGTGAATGACCTTAGAGTGAAGCAGAATTATGGAGCGGGAATATAAGCTCTTATGAGTCACTAGCACCAATTTAAACAGAATACCACCTCAAGGGGTTCCCTCTTATCTCAAGAAAAAGCACAGCAGTGCTGACCACTGTAGCCTCACAGAAAACCCCAGGCCAGAGTGGAATGCTAAAAGGCAAAGCAGGATTTTTGAAACACAATCTTTAGTAACAGGCAAAAAAGCAAGGCTTTTATGGTTCTGTACTTGACAGATTAATCACAACAGTTCTGGTCTCATAGGGAAAGGAACTGTCATGTATGGAAACAGATGGCAGAATGTAAGATTTGCTTACTGAAGCCGGGTGCACAGGACCCGGAAGGTAGCTTTTTTTTTTTTCTTATAAATTTAGAAACTCTACATTTTACATTATCATACTAAATGTTATACTTGGCACTCTGTATTGAATTGGTTATTTAGGTTGTGAAAACAATGGGCAATGGACAATGGACACCAATTTTGGTGTCATGATTCATTCCCCATCTTACATTATAGATACCTTTATGTGACAATGCATTAAGCTGGCAATTTAAGAAACAAATGGATCATTGCAATATAGCAAGATGAAATTACTGTTATATTCAAGAAGAAGTGTCAGCCAAAAGACAGGCTGATAAATAATTTGTGTCTAAACAAACAAAAAAAGGTAATTTTATTAAAAAATAACTAAGCAATAAACTGACAAATATTACACTTTCAGTTCATAGTACTTATTTGATGTTTTATTAAGTATAGGACAAAAAGTCACTACATATTTGGAAAGTGTCCATGGATCAAATGAAGCAGCAATGGTTTTTTTTCAGTAAGCATGCTAATGGAATAAGCATAAAGTAATAAAAGCAATCATCATACAGTACTAATAATGGACTTCTTTCATACACGCTCTTTACAAGATATTGGTTAGGAGTTTCATGCATATACAAATAAATTAGAACTCCATTAAATCATTGAAAACACAATTACTCCACAATTAAAAAAAATAAACTAATAAATATAAACTAATTCAGCAGCTCTTTCAAAATGTAAGGCCAGACTCCAAACTCTGCTAATTTAAACAACAAAATTTCATAAGGTACGTCCTGTCACAAAATATCTTTAAACATAGACTACTTACAAATATTTACAGTGAATTTCTTTTCGGGTATAAGCCATGGCTGAAAATGTACTTGGGCTTTCAGGTATTGATCTACTTTGATTTACATAAGGCACCTAAAAATGTTTTCAATAATTAGAGTAAATCTGATGACAGACAGATTTTTTTTTATATTATATATATAGATATATATATATATATATATATATATATATATAGATATATATATATATATATATATATATATATAGATATATATATACAGTGGTGTGAAAAACTATTTGCCCCATTCCTGATTTCTTATTCTTTTGCATGTTTGTCACACAAAATGTTTCTGATCATCAAACACATTTAACCATTAGTCAAATATAACACAAGTAAACACAAAATGCAGTTTGTAAATGGTGGTTTTTATTATTTAGGGAGAAAAAAAAATCCAAACCTACATGGCCCTGTGTGAAAAAGTAATTGCCCCCTGAACCTAATAACTGGTTGGGCCACCCTTAGCAGCAATAACTGCAATCAAGCGTTTGCGATAACTTGCAATGAGTCTTTTACAGCGCTCTGGAGGAATTTTGGCCCACTCATCTTTGCAAAATTGTTGTAATTCAGCTTTATTTGAGGGTTTTCTAGCATGAACCGCCTTTTTAAGGTCATGTCATAGCATCTCAATTGGATTCAGGTCAGGACTTTGACTAGGCCACTCCAAAGTCTTCATTTTGTTTTTCTTCAGCCATTCAGAGGTGGATTTGCTGGTGTGTTTTGGGTCATTGTCCTGTTGCAGCACCCAAGATCGCTTCAGCTTGAGTTGACGAACAGATGGCCGGACATTCTCCTTCAGGATTTTTTGGTAGACAGTAGAATTCATGGTTCCATCTATCACAGCAAGCCTTCCAGGTCCTGAAGCAGCAAAACAACCCCAGACCATCACACTACCACCACCATATTTTACTGTTGGTATGATGTTCTTTTTCTGAAATGCTGTGTTCCTTTTACGCCAGATGTAACGGGACATTTGCCTTCCAAAAAGTTCAACTTTTGTCTCATCAGTCCACAAGGTATTTTCCCAAAAGTCTTGGCAATCATTGAGATGTTTCTTAGCAAAATTGAGACGAGCCCTAATGTTCTTTTTGCTTAACAGTGGTTTGCGTCTTGGAAATCTGCCATGCAGGCCATTTTTGCCCAGTCTCTTTCTTATGGTGGAGTCGTGAACACTGACCTTAATTGAGGCAAGTGAGGCCTGCAGTTCTTTAGACGTTGTCCTGGGGTCTTTTGTGACCTCTCGGATGAGTCGTCTCTGCGCTCTTGGGGTAATTTTGGTCGGCCGGCCACTCCTGGGAAGGTTCACCACTGTTCCATGTTTTTGCCATTTGTGGATAATGGCTCTCACTGTGGTTCGCTGGAGTTCCAAAGCTTTAGAAATGGCTTTATAACCTTTACCAGACTGATAGATCTCAATTACTTCTGTTCTCATTTGTTCCTGAATTTCTTTGGATCTTGGCATGATGTCTAGCTTTTGAGGTGCTTTTGGTCTACTTCTCTGTGTCAGGCAGCTCCTATTTAAGTGATTTCTTGATTGAAACAGGTGTGGCAGTAATCAGGCCTGGGGGTGGCTACGGAAATTGAACTCGGGTGTGATACACCACAGTTAGGTTATTTTTTAACAAGGGGGCAATTACTTTTTCACACAGGGCCATGTAGGTTTGGATTTTTTTTCTCCCTAAATAATAAAAACCATCATTTAAAAACTGCATTTTGTGTTTACTTGTGTTATATTTGACTAATGGTTAAATGTGTTTGATGATCAGAAACATTTTGTGTGACAAACATGCAAAAGAATAAGAAATCAGGAAGGGGGCAAATAGTTTTTCACACCACTGTATATAGATATATATATATATATATATATATATATATATATATATATATATATATATATATATATATATAAATAGTGTATGTGTGTGTGTGTGAGAGAGTGAGAAAAAAGTGTCACCCCGGGCAGCAATACTGTTTACAAGACATTTCATTTTCTCAGGGAAGAGATAGCACCATCATTATGGCAGAACACAGTCTACCAGAGGAAATGCGAGTACTAATGATGTACTTATGAAGTTGAGTGATAATATTAAACTCCTAGCTAAATAACTGTGCAGGAACAAGACAGACGTGAACTAATAAAGAGCAATGCAGGAAGGATAGTGATGCCAATGATTTATTTCTTAAGGGACAATCAGTTTAAATTACTGAATAAAAATAAAATTTCAAAAGATTCAACTAAGCTTGCAAATAAAATACAGTATGTATATCTTAAAACAAATATATATATATATATATATATATATATATATATATATATATATATATATATATATGTTATTTTTGACAAAAATATATTAATAAGGGATAGCTTTATTCTCCTATTATGTAGGCCATAGAAAAATTTGATTAAATCCTGACAAGAAGAAATGCTTACATCAAAGTTAAACTATCCGTCTGTTCTGACTGATGCTATAAACAATTTGTTTGGTCATCAGGTCCAGTTGAGAGAGTGTTAATATGCTCATTGCTCAGAACTCTAAGTGGTCACAATATCGCAAAAATGAGAAGAAAGTAACTGGATATTGTCACATTTTTACAGAAAAAAATTCATACACTTAACATACAGAATAACATAACTATACATTGTATGCTGTGTAAAAATCTGCTGACTGCCTTTACACTCAAATCGCTCATCACCCTTAGTAACACTTTTTCCAAAGTACTAACTTTCCCATAACTATGATTACTGTCATAAATTTAAAATATCAACGATTAGACCCAATTGACATTTGACTGGGCAGCTTTAGTTCACTGATCTGTACATTTATTTCCAATAAGAGAGACATACCTAAAATTATTGTCCTAACACAGTGACACTGCATGAATTCACACCTTTCCAAAAGTAAACAACGTGGCTGGAGATTGAGTTTTTAGACACTGGGCTCCTATACTGACTGATAACGCATTGGTTTCATCATTTAGGTTAAAGGTTAAGACTTGTTAAAGCAGTGTGCATTCCTGGTGTGGCAACTGAATTCACTTTTTAAAAACTAAGTTTAATGGTTGTATATTTTTTATCAAAATGCACATGTCTAGGTTTTGTTCAATATACCTGGAAAGATTAAAGTACTTTGTACTTAAAACTACACAAGAGTGTCCATCACCACCAATGATGTTTCTGATTTTTGTTGAACTACTAGCTATTCATATCCTAAAGGATCTATACATCGTTTACTTACAGAACTAAAATTAATAGAAACACTTGCATTTAACCATATACTGTAAAGCAAGTGACTGCTCAATCAGTGATACCATCACACATGCAAGGAACTCTCTTTAAAGTAAATGCCAGTGGCTTTGAAAGAACAGACATTTCAGTGGCTTTGAACATTAATAGTATTTTATTGGTTTAGTTTTAACATACGACATTGTTATAACGTAATAAAATTTGGCGATCACCCTGGAAACATCCTACTAATGGAAGTCCTGCAGTCTGTGTTTGATCTTTATAAAATAGGTAGATGAAGACTTCACAGTGTAACAAAAAAGGATACAGTAGGTCAAAAATGAGTAACCTATTGTACCTGGTCACGGATGAGGTCACATAAACCCTTTCTACACCTATTTAGAATATCTTCATACAAGTAGTCTTATATTTGTTCTCTGCATCTTCTTTCCGTTTCAGGTTTTGGAGACTAGAAACTTTGGCTTTTGTTTTGTGCTTTGATTTTCTTTTCATGGACAGAGAAAATGTTTATGATAACGGGATTCTATTTTTTCCTCTTTTCTTGCAGGAATTTATTTTTTCCTCCTTAATCTTTCAGTCATCAGGCACCTCTCAATTCTGAGTTAATTGTCGGAACAACAGGAACTTACTAGGGGTTTAAAAATGACTTCTTTCACCATTTCTGTAAAACTGTAAGATGCACAAGACTTTTGTTGGTCTTTAAATCACTCTGCCACTTTTTGTACTTGTATGCTGGACTTATGATCACTTCTGCACAAGGTATATTTTTTTCCTTTTGTAAAAACTTTAATAAACTTTTGTTTAGTTTATTTGGGTCCATTGGGCTCACCACCTATGGGAGGGGCCAAGGAGGTCGGGTGCAGTGTGAGTTGGGTGGTGGCCGAAGGCGGGGACCTTGGCGGTCCGATCCTCGGCTACAAAAGCTGGCTCTTGGGACGTGGAATGTCACCTCTCTGAAGGGGAAGGAGCCTGAGCTAGTGCGCGAAGTTGAGAGGTTCTGGCTAGATATAGTCGGACTCACCTCGACACACAGCTTGGACTCTGGAACCAATCTCCTTGAGAGGGGCTGGACTCTGTACCACTCTGGAGTTGCCCCCGGTGAGAGGCGCCGAGCAGGTGTGGGTATACTTATTGCCCCCCGACTTGGAGCCTGTACATTGGGGTTTACCCCGGTGGACGAGAGGGTAGCCTCCCTTCGCCTTCGGGTGGGGGGACGGGTCCTAACTGTTGTTTGTGCGTATGCACCGAACAGCAGTTCGGAGTACCCACCCTTTTTGGAGTCCCTGGAGGGGGTGCTAGAGAGCATACCTTCTGGGGACTCCCTCGTTCTGCTGGGAGACTTCAATGCTCACGTGGGCAATGACAGTGAGACCTGGAAGGGCATGATTGGGAGGAATGGCCCCCCCGATCTGAACCCGAGCGGTGTTTTGTTATTGGACTTCTGTGCTCGTCACGGATTGTCCATAACGAACACCATGTTCAAGCATAGGGGTGTTCATATGTGCACTTGGCACCAGGACACCCTAGGCCTCAGTTCGATGATCGACTTTGTGGTCGTGTCGTCGGACTTGCGGCCACATGTCTTGGACACTCGGGTGAAGAGAGGGGCGGAGTTGTCAACTGATCACCACCTGGTGATGAGTTGGCTTCGATGGTGGGGGAGGATGCCGGTCAGGCGTGGTAGGCCCAAACGTGTTGTGAGGGTCTGCTGGGAACGTCTGGCAGAGCCCCCTGTCAGAAGTAGCTTCAACTCCCACCTCCGGCAGAACTTCGACCACATCCCGAGGGAGGTGGGGGACATTGAGTCCGAATGGGCCATGTTCCGTGCCTCTATTGTTGAGGCAGCTGACCGGAGCTGTGGCCGTAAGGTGGTCGGTGCCTGTCGTGGCGGCAATCCCCTTACCCGTTGGTGGACACCGGCGGTGAAGGATGCCGTCAAGCTGAAGAAGGAGTCCTACCGGTCCCTTTTGTCCTGTGGGACCCTGGAGGCAGCTGATAGGTATCGGCAGGCCAAGCGGAATACGGCTTTGGTGGTTGCTGAGGCAAAAACTCGGGCGTGGGAGGAGTTCGGGGAGGCCATGGAGAACGACTTTCGGACGGCTTTGAGGAGATTCTGGTCCACCATCCGGTGTCCCAGGAAGGGGAAGCAGTGCAGTGTCAACACTGTATATGGTGGGGATGGTGCGCTGCTGACCTCGACTCGGGACGTTGTGGGTCGGTGGGGGGAGTACTTCGAAGACCTCCTCAATCCCATTAACATGCCTTCCAATGAGGAAGCAGAGCCTGGGTACTCCGAGGTGGGCTCCCCCATCTCTGGGACTGAGGTCACCGAGGAGGTCAAAAAACTCCTTGGTGGCAGGGCCCCAGGGGTGGATGAGATACGCCCGGAGTTCCTCAAGGCTCTGGATGTTGTAGGACTGTCTTGGTTGACACGCCTCTGCAACATCGCATGGACATCAGGGACAGTGCCTCTGGATTGGCAGACCGGGGTGGTGGTCCCCCTCTTTAAGAAGGGGGATCGGAGGGTGTGTTCCAACTACAGAGGGATCACACTCCTCAGCCTCCCTGGAAAAGTCTATTCAGGGGTCCTGGAGAGGAGGGTCCGTCAGATAGTCGAACCTCGGATTCAGGAGGAACAGTGTTGTTTTCGTCCTGGTCGCGGAACAGTGGACCAGCTCTATACCCTTAGCAGGGTCCTGGAGGGTGCATGGGAGTTTGCCCAACCAGTCTACATGTGTTTTGTGGACTTGGAAAAGGCATTCAACCGTGTCCCTCAGGGAATCCTGTGGGGGGGTACTCCGAGAGTATGGGGTACCGGCCCCCTTGATAAGGGCTGTTCGGTCCCTGTATGATCGTTGCCAGAGCCTGGTCCGCATTGCCGGCAGTAAGTCGAACCCGTTTCCAGTGAGAGTTGGACTCCGCCAGGGCTGCCCTTTGTCACCGATTCTGTTCATAACTTTTATGGACAGAATTTCTAGGCGCAGCCAGGGCGTTGAGGGTGTCCGGTTTGGTGGGCTCAGGATTGGGTCACTGCTTTTTGCAGATGATGTTGTCCTGTTTGCTTCATCAGGCCGTGATCTTCAGCTCTCTCTGGATCGGTTCGCAGCCGAGTGTGAAGCGGCTGGGATGAGAATCAGTACCTCCAAATCCGAGACCATGGTCTTCAGCCGGAAAAGGGTGGAGTGCCCTCTCAGGGTTGGTAGCGAGATCCTGCCCCAAGTGGAGGAGTTCAAGTATCTTGGGGTCTTGTTCACGAGTGAGGGAAGAATGGAGTGTGAGATCAACAAGCGGATCGGTGCGGCATCCGCAGTAATGCGGGCGCTGCATCGGTCTGTCGTGGTGAAAAAGGAGCGGAGCCGCAAGGAGAAGCTCTCAATTTACCAGTCGATCTATGTTCCTACCCTCACCTATGGTCATGAGCTATGGGTAGTGACCGAAAGAACGAGATCGCGAATACAAGCGGCTGAAATGAGTTTCCTCTGCAGGGTGTCTGGGCTTTCCCTTAAAGATAGGGTGAGAAGCTCAGTCATCTGGGAGGGGCTCAGAGTAGAGCCGCTGCTCCTCCGCATCGAGAGGAGTCAGATGAGGTGGCTCGGGCATCTGATCAGGATGCCTCCTGGACGCCTCCCTGGTGAGGTGTTCCGGGCACGTCTAACCGGGAGGAGGCCCCGGGGAAGACCCAGGACACGTTGGAGGGACTATGTCTCTCGACTGGCCTGGGAACGCCTTGGGATTCTCCCGGAAGAGCTAGAAGAAGTGGCCGGGGAGAGGGAAGTCTGGGCATCTCTGCTCAAGCTGCTGCCCCCGCGACCCGACCTCGGATAAGCGGGAGACAATGGATGGATGGATGGATGTTTAGTTTATTTCATGCTCAATGATTTTTTTCTTTTGTACATCACTGAGGCGTTTATTCTTTTACTAGAGTAGTAACAAATATTTCTGCTTATTTCTTGGTTTTCAGTTACTGTTACCCTAAAACGGTACCCTAGGTATCCTTTTGTGTATTCCTTGAATAGGGTAATTCTTTTAGCTTCTTTTTTAAACTGTTCTCCAAGAGTACATTTTTAGTTTTTCATTAGATCTTTAATCATCCATTCAGATCAGACAAAGATAGTAAATACACGATTGAAGCCACTGCAACATGATTATCAACATTTGAACAGAGTTAAGATAAGCCAGTGAAGGGTAAATATGCCTCCAAGTACAGTTTCTCTAAAGGCTTTAAATGAAGAATGTGTCTTCTCCTTTTACAAAGCACACCCTTGGGTTATATTAATGGCCAGGACAGAAACATAGGCAGTATATGGTCAGAATGGACTGAGAATGAAGTGCAAGTAATAAACTGAGAGCTCAGACCTTTGGTGGCACATTTGCTTTAAAAAAGAGGATGAAATCTAGGATACATTCTTCCGCCGATAGCATTATCTAATTGACACTAGCTTTTGTGGATAAGTGCTGCCTGAACAAAATGTACCAAATGACAGTCAAATGTGTAAATACCAAAGTTATTTGGGGTTTTCAACATCTGTGTTTTGGGTGACCAAGACAGTAAATAGGGGGTATGTTGGAGGGATGAGGGAGAACAATATAATTTATTATATAATTTGTGTATCCATAGTGATCCACTGTAATCTACATAGGTAATTCATATTCATCACCCATGCTTGTGTTACCAACTGCTTGTTAACTTTGCACTCTCTTGTGTACTTCTCCAATGTCAGCCTCATGTACAAATTAGACAAAATTTCTAAAAAAAAAAAAAAAAAATGTTTAAATGAAGCTCTCCTAAACACACGATCAGATTAAAGAATATATCATTTTAATATTACCACTGATGGAGCAAATAAAACTGGAAGAGTGTTTAGGTTTAGACTGTTATGTTTGCTGCATTGTTTTCTGGGAGGAATAGGGGTTACATACTACATTATATATGAAAGCCCAAATGTAGAACATTCAACTCCAATTCCAAAAAAGTTGGGATGCTGTGTAAAATGTAAATAAAAAGCAGAATGCAATGATTTGCAAAATTTCACAAACCTTTATTTTATTCACAAATAGAACATAGAAAACATATCACATGTTTAAACTGAGAAAATATACCATTTTAAGAAAAGAAAAAGTTAATTTTGAATTTGATGGCAGCAACACGTCTCAAAGTTGGGACAGGGCCTTGTTTACCAGTGTATAGCATCCCTTCTTTTAACAGTCTGTAAATGTCTGGGAACCTAGGAAACCAGTTGCTGGACTTTTGGGAGAGGAATGTTGTCCCATTCTTGTCCGATATAGAATTTTAGCTGCTCAACAGTCCTGGGTTTTCTTTGTCAAATGTTTTCAGTTGGTGAAAACTCTGGATTGCAGGCGGACTCTTCTACTACGAAGCCATGCTGTTGTAACAGATGCTGTAAGAGAAGCATTGTCTTGCTGAAATATGCAAGGCCTTCCCTAAAAAAGACGTCATTTGGATGGGAGTATCGGTTGCTCTAAAACCTTTCTGCACTGGAGTTTTTCTAGATGTACAAGCTGCCAATTCCATAGATACTAATGCATCCCCATACCATGAGAGATGCAGGCTTTTGAAATGAATGCTGAAACAAGCTGGATAGCTCCTCCCCTCTTTAATCTAGTGGATGCTACATTCATCTTTTCCAAAAATAATTTGACCACAGAACAGTTTTCCCACTTCACCTCGGTCCATTTTAAATGGAGGAAACGGCAGCCTTTTTGGATCATTTTCACATATTGCTTCATCTTTGCATGATAGAGCTTTCACCTGCATTTGTGGATGGCAGGGTGAACTGTGTTCACAGAAAATTATTTCTGGAAGCGTTCCTGAGCCCATGCAGTGATTTCCATGACAGAATCGTGCCTGTTTTCAATGCAGTGCTGCCTAAGGGCCCAAGGATAGTGAGAATCCAATATTAACGTTCGGCCTTGTCCCTTGTGCACAGATTTCTTCAGATTCTTGGAAACTTTTGATATTATGTACTGTATTATGTACTGCAGAAGATGAGATATTCAAAGTGTTCACAATATTATGTTGAGAAATATTATTCTGAAATTGTTCCACTATTTGTAGATCCATTTTTTGCAGATTGGTGAACCTCTGCCCATCTTTACTTCTGAGGCTCTGCCTCTCCAAGATGCTCTTTTTATACCCAATCATGTTACTGACCTGTTGCCAATTAACCTAATTATTTGCAAAATGTTCCTGCAGCGGTTTCTTTTTAGTGCCACTTAACTTTGCAGGCTTTTATTGATCCTGTCCCAACTTTTTTGAGATGTGTTTCTACCATCAAATTTAAAATGAGATTTTTCATTAAAATAGTAAATGTCTCTAACTTTCAACATCTGATATGTTTTTTATGCTCTATTATGAATAAAATATGGGTTTATGTGATTTGAAAATAATTGCACCATGTTTTTATTTACATTTTACACAGCTTCCCAACTTTAATGGAATTACGGATTATATAACATACGGTGTTATGGGGATTACATACCATGGGCCTATATAATATAGATTATGTAGTTCAACAGTATACACTAAATGAAAGGATATATTAGCAGTTTCATGTTGATCAAGTCACTAATGATTTCTCCATGTGACAGCATTCAACAGCATTGATCAAGTTAGAGACCTCCTCCACATTACATTACAAAGCAATCCTGCTTTCATTTTTGCTAGTCTGTACCTACAGTTAGACACTAGGCATCTGTGGCTAGCAGTCATGTCTGTTTATCAAATGATTTTTTTTTAACCAGGCAGGCTACGGCAGGCTACGTTTTAGAACAAAGCAACCTATGCTTCACCTAGGACAAACAAAACATGAACAGAATGTACTTAAGTCTTTTGAGACATTATATTCTTGAAACTTGTTATTCCAATAACAAAGACAGCAACTGTGGGCTAAAGTGCAAAAAGTTATGCTGTTCCAATCTGATGAAAACAGAGTATGTATAGCTCTCATAAAAAAAGCTGTCCATTCATATCTTGATCACACTAAAAGCTGTATAATGTTTTTCCATTTCTAAGCAGTTTGAAACTATCCAGTAGTCGCTACCCACAGCATCTCTTTTAGCTCCATGAAATGAACCAAGTTAAAACACTTTTATATCACCTCAGCTCCATAACTGAAAAATAAATCAGTCTTCAGTGGTGAAAAACACAAACAGTGAAAGGGTAAAAGAGGTTCTGATTGAGAAAAAGAAATGATTAAATGCTACATTACATGTTATAGTTTATGGTGTGGTGGGATATAAACTCCACTGCTTTGTAAATATATTATAAATTAGTATTTATAAGTAAACCATGGAGGAGACAGATCACTGTACATCAGACTTGCAGAAACCAAGATAACTGTCAAAATTTCTTTTGAAATTGACATTAATGCGATATTCCCAGTGACAAATCCAATACTGCAGAATCTGATTACTTTATGCCATACAAATGTGAAGGTAGCCTCTGCTAAAATAAGAAAGAAATCAAAATCACTAGTTCTTACATTGCTGAATAAATTAGTGATCATAATGGTCTGGTGTAAATCTTTTATAAGATTTTTCTTTTCCTTCTTTTGATTTCTCCACCTTTTTCCATTATATTAAGCAAAATATATAAATAAATAAAAACAAATGTATAATTGAACTTAACAGAGGATGAAAAGTCCACCTGCTACATACCTACTGCTTTCCAAAATTTTATCTTTATTAAGTTAGCAGGTTAGAAGAAGCCACCCTACCGCTGCAAATCTGCTCATCAGCCAGACCTGGTGCTGCTGAAAATAAGATTTCCACAAACTTACAAATTGTAATTAGATGCATATGGAGCAAATTGAATATGCATTGGCCAGAAGAATTTAATAAGGTCCATAGCTACATTGGGAAAACTAGTTTAATTAAGTTAATCTGAGCCTCCTGATGGCCTGTACTTGCAAAGACTTTCCAAATAGCCAAATTAAATCTGCAGACAGCATTTTTGGGGTTTCCTGTCTCACCAAAAAAAAAAAAATAAATACTTTAGGCTGAGACACTATCTGATCAATTTTAGAATTGTGTCAAAAACAAAGAAAGCATATTCCTTATAAAACTAACATCACAATGATATTTGCTTCATAATTGTGTGTGCTCCCACAGGCTGCATTCTAAGTAGTGCTTTAAGTCATACTAACAGAAAGACGTGGCTGTAAACAATTTGTCAAGCACAGTGGACTCTCATAACAAAATGTAAGGAACAACTACCCAAAATAATCACCATCACTAGCACAGGGTTTCTGCCTTACAAAACCTGGACTCAGTCTGACATTCACACTCATGTAGAGACTGCATATTAAGCCCTTTTCCCCAAAGACTCGCAATTCTAAAGACAAACCACCAGTGACTGACAACACACTACAATTATCTCTTGTCTCATTAAGAACAAGTCCTAGTTTGAGGTTTGTTGCTGTCACATAGATTTAGTAAGTTGAAACAGATGTAATGGAAAAGAATTATTGAACATATAAAATGTATTGCCAAATTCACACTGGAACAGATATTTGACTGAGAATGAGGTTATTTGATCTTAGAGACACTTGTGGGCATTTTAAAAACAAGATTTTTAACAACATACTCAGTACTTTTTAACCTTACAATTAAGCATTCTAATAATCCCTTCAAAGAAATTAAGCATGAATCTGATTAGCACAGGCAGATAATGAAAAACCCAGTTACACATCAGACAGGAAACATTCACAAACAATAAAAGTTAAAAACAAATTAAAAAGTTACATAGCTAAAACCAAATGACTCATTTTCAATGCATATTAAAGCCTATAAAGGATTTAAATCAAATTGTTTGTGATTAAAACAAATTAAATACCTACAGAGAACCACAACAGCCAAATGACAAGCCTGACTGTCAGATCTTTATCTTATATAGGCCCATGGTATGTAATCACTTATTATTATTATTAAACATAAGGTAGATAAAACCTGAATTTGAAATACCGTAAATACCCGCATATAGGACAATACCATGTATAGGACGCAGTGGATTTTTGAACATAAAAACCATGGAAAAATCTGTGTACCTGTTTATAGGACGCATCCTGATTTTGAGTTACCGGGGTACTAATTAAAAGCTGCTGCCGCCAGCGCCAGTGATTGTATCCATGCGTTTGTGTTAGGCTGGAGTATCTCTGAACAACAACAAAGAGCGAGAAACATACTGGACGGTGAAAATGACGTATCGGTGATGTGAATATTCAAAATAAATAAATTTCCAAACGTTACAATAAGGCATACAGGTGGATGTGTAGTAAAATGAGCTTTCAAACGCCGTGTCATTCTCCAAAATTGATACAGAATTAGCGACGCTACACCTGAAAAATACTTTAATTTGAAATGGTGTGAAATGCTATTGCGGGGGCAACGGCTAATCGCACGCGGACTGAGCAATACCCCGATAGCTACAATTGCAGCACTGCTAACCGACTGTCGCTTGAAAACAAACCTTGAAATTCAAATTGGATTCAAACCACTCCTCTCTGTCCCCGTCACACAGCCATCGAAGGTGAAGGAGAGGCACTGACACACGCGCACACGATCATAAAGTCCAATATCCCATTACGTAGTTTTAAAGATAGCTGTTCATTATTACCCAGTCAACATGGCGAAGACAACACGACAGAGCTATACTGCAAACTTTAAACTGGAAGTGATCACGTACGCGAAAGAACACGGGAACCTGGCAGCTGAGCGGCAATTTGGTCCGACAGAATGCGTAATCAGAAAATGGAGAAAAGCCGTACTTTTTGATGAAAGTATCATCAAAAGAAGTTTGTCCCTGTGACTTACCGTATTACGTAATTGTCATTGCAAACGCCAATCTAACAGGAAATTGTCTGCGTGTAAAAGTAAAAGGCAAATTTTAATCTGATAGGGTCAGGGATATCCGGGGAATACGGTAAGGACAGTTTGTGAGGTATCAGCTGCGATAGTTTAACACTCCAGTACATTGTGGTGAATGCTGGTAACAGTCAGGCGGGCGGGCAGGTGGGCAAGCCATCAAAGTTTGTTGTGTTTGGGAATCGCTGTATGCAGCATGTAAAACAGTTTGCGTGTGTGGCAGGAGGAGGGTAAATCGCGTTTGGGAATCGCTGTATACAGCATGTGAAACAGTTTGCGAGTGTGGTAGGAGGAGGGTTAGATTTGGCGGGCGGGGCTCTGTCGTGTCGTGCGTAGTGAATTGTTGGTGGGCGGGGCTCGGTGAATTATATATGTATATATATAGATTTATAATTTTTGTAATAAAAGTATCCATGTATAAGACGCACCTGGGTTTTTAGGCCTACTTAAGAAAAAAAATGTCTCCTATATGCGGGTATTTACGGTACATGGCAGATACCTCCTCTACCAACTTAGAAATAAGAAGCATTTAAGGTTCAAGAAGAAAATTCACAGAGGGAAAACAAATTGATCTTATTCAAAACAGGCAAGATAGCAGACTACAGCTTTATCAGAAATATGTAGTTTGTCTTGGTTATGACAAAGCAGCAAAAAGTACCCCAAAATATGATATATTGGAAGTTATGACCAGTATAATTTACAGCCTGCGGTGGGTTGGCACCCTGCCCGGGATTGTTTCCTGCCTTGTGCCCTGTGTTGGCTGGGATTGGCTCCAGCAGACCCCCGTGACCCTGTGTTCGGATTCAGCGGGTTGGAAAATGGATGGATGGATAATTTACAGCACAACATATTAAAAAATGATCATAATACAGTAAATACCACTTAGGATCCACTGGAAGCTACCACTAAGCCAAAAAATGCATATTTATTGCAAATGTATAATATATACAGTATATACACATGCAGAGAACATACATTAAAACTTATATCTAATATTGGACTAAAATTTGGCATGAAAAGTACAAATTTTGCTGCTGTACACTCTCTGAAGAAAGTAATTAAAAATCTACACCTTTTACTTTCTAAATCTGACTAAGCTAGCAATATTTTTAGAGCCAATTTGCTATCATTTTGGAAAGCTGTCTTGTGCTTTACAATCCCACAGGACACAGGGGTCGTCTTTCATAAATACAGCATAAAGGAACCTTCTGATGTGAAATAAGTGCTACTTTTTCTTCCTTACCTAGAGAGCCATACAAGATATATATTTCTTTAAACACCACAAGCTGTAATGAAAAAATGCAAGCTGCGTTCGAAAGAAATGAAAGGTAAGGGTGGCAGATATTGCTGACTCTGGAGTACTGGGTATATGGCTCATTAATTTACCAGAGCCTGAAGTTCACTGACCTCGCAAACAGACTATAAAAAAACAAATAAAAAAAAAAAAAAAAAGAAAGAAAATGGCTTGCTTTTGGAAAAAGCAACCTGTCTCTCAATGCTACTGAATTTTAAAGTTTGCATAAGAAAAAATTTGACTAAAACAAAAATCAAAAGCGATATTCTGCATAGCAATGATTAATACATTCTTGCTTGCACCCATTAATGAAAAATGCTAAATATTGTTTACTTTCACTACTTTTAGTCATACCCAAGTTGCAATTAGTTGATGAACTTAAGAGCAGCTCTGTGACACATTATTACATCTGGCAGTCATTGACTCACCATTACTTGATAGCTGAACCTCTGTAGATGACAAAAAATACATTTAATAAACTGCATTGGTCAGCATCTCTTATTTGCATGTTAAAACTGTGGTGAAATTGACGAATGTCTCTAGTTCGCTGTACAAACTTAATTAAAATAGACCAGGTCTGGTTAGGGGCCCTGTGATGAAGAGCTGTAACGTCTGGGGTTCGATCCTATGTTGTGTCTGTTGCTCATAAATTAGCTTAAGTGGGCTTGTCAGCATTACAGTTCGAGGAGGAAGGAACTATTACAATGTTTACAGCTTAATGACAGAATGATTAGAAACTTTTGAGAAACTAAAGAAGAAAGTCTTTAATATGGGAAAGGAACAATTAGCACAGTATTCAATAAATTGTAAGAAGTCTAGTTACTTATCTGTGTCCCACACTAAACATCAACCCACTTGGTCTGGTGTGGTATTGTATGCTCCCTGCCCATTTAAAATGTAGTCATCCACTGTGCTATCCACTAAGCACAAGTTCATCACCACAGCTAAGGTTCACATTTTCTGTGACCATTACATTTAATGATTATGTTAAGGAAAAGGAAACGTAGTTCTAATAGCTTTTAAAACAGAAATTTAAGGTAATGCACATCTGAAGCAGGAATTTCACTATACATATTTTGAATTAATGCAAAAATAATTTTCTAATTCATTTTTTCTTGCTCTTTCTGTTGAGGGGTGAAAACTGAGCTGGACTGACCAGAACACCTTTTCCCCAGTAATATATTATATACAGAAGAGCAAAATCAAAAATAAAATAAATACAAAATTAACGAAGAATTGACAGAGGAGAGGTAGTATCAGTTACAGTATATTCATAAAAGGGCAGGACAATTGTGACCAAGTCAGCCCATCTGGTTATGGTGTTAAATACAGTATTTATACTTTCTACTTTGCATCATACGAAAATGCATTCAACGATTGAAATGAATTGATAATCCTTGTGTTCTGGTGTGGAATTTCTTCAATGTTTCAACTGCCTATATTAAACTTTAATTATTTTGCTCAAATGAACAAGATTTAAGTGAATTTACAGGACTTGGTTTACAAACATTGCAAGCATCAATTTTTATTTTAATAGTAATTTATGTATTTGTTCTAGTCTGTTCCATTTTCAATCAATTTATGACCTGGGAATGGGAAATAAGTACAGATGCAACAGAACTTGTTTTAATTAAATTTATAACCTGGAACAGATGAATGCCGTAGAACTAGGTTTGGGAAAGGAAGTAGTGTGGAAGTACTTAAGTTCAAACACTTTCTTCAGAGTCATTCATCATCAGGACCAATCAAATGTGTGTAATGTCACATGTCCCAAAACACCAAATGTGCAATTTAACATAATTATGACTCATCTGATAGACCAAAAAGGGAAAGAAATAAAAACAAAATAAGGATGATGTCAGAGATCAAGAGGCACAAGATAATTTGTTTTGAACGTCAGAAAATGTAGCAGGAATAACAATGATCACTAAATCAAAAAGCCACCCAGAACATTAACCTCCTGAAACTTCAGATTTTTAGTAAACAATCCGAAGACTGGTTATATATAGGACAAGAGAAGATAAACCCAATAAATGTTCCTGGTAAGTCTCAAACTTCACAATAATAAACTTTGCCTTCTGATGATTTTTCGTAAGATTAGGGAAAAGTAGAGAGCGCTTTTAAAATTTATACTAATTTTATAAATGTACCAATTATGCTAAAAACTGTATATTACAAATTTTCATTTATATAATTGATCTATTCAATTTCAAACTTAATTTTGTTCAAATATTAAGCACACATTATTCAGTGTTACCTGTTACTACATAGTGCACCACTAGTTGACATTAATACCTGTATTTAAATATTGTTTTATTGAGATTTACTAACAGTCTTTGTAAACTTACAAATTTTTTTTTTTTTGGAAAAACCTTATTTTCAGTTTTGGCATTATTGTTATTACTTACTATTACTCAGAAAACTTGGCATCTTGATTTTTGGAGGCTCAACAATAATTTCGGACACTCACTGCGAGGCTGTGGCCATACTATTTAGTACTGCTACTGTATATCTTTGTCAATAATGTGACATTTTGAGTCCTGATGTTCAAGTTTCTGGAATCAAACTAGAGAGCTTTGTGGCGCATGTTACATAGGTAAATCAATTTAGGGAGTTAGATCTTTACACATGCTTTAAAATTTTTTGCAAACATTTTGGATTTTGGTGTTTTTGACTGATTCTCTGGATATTGACTTTGCCTGCTTCAGACTCTGCTTTTCTCACTAATACCCCAGTGTGGTTCTCTCTGAAAATTGGTTTGGTAAAGGATTACCATTAGTGACTAACCAACAACTGCATCCAGCTGACACTTTAACCTGAGAAGCCTATCTATTTTCTTATGGTGTTTAAGCAGTTTCTATTTGCAGCATTGCAGAATTTTAAAATGTGGGACTTCTAAAAGTTAAACGCATTTGAGGGCATACACCCTTTGATGCTGTCTGTTTCAACTTTAGTATTTATCCATCATGCACAAACTGATACCAAAGAAACATTAATAATCTACCATCAGTCTATACTCAGTGTAGAACACTGGTGCCTAAAGGTTGCTTTCATGAGAATTTTTAAGCCTGAGAAACTCCGTTTAGTACCAGTGTTCGCTGATTCTTGGTCAAACACTTATCTTTCACTGGTTTCATGGTCTGCTACTTCCTAGGGGTGGGGTGCTGGCCTAGTTCCATTAAGGATGAGTAAGCCAATTAAGAAAAAAAATTTGTCTGAAACAAAAATTCTTTCTTAGGACTGAGCTTGACACATTTGGCACAAAGACTTAAAAAAAAATGTGTGTTTAAAGAAATAGATTTTTGGGATGCATCTCAGTCAGTCAGTTTTACACAAATCATTTATGTATAAATATTAAGAAAGTATGAACACTACTGCACAAAATTAAAACCTACATTGGTTATGCCTAAACCACAATCCACCTCCCTAAATGATATGGCATATACTGGTGAACAGGAGAAGAGCAAAGCTCTCTATGCTTTCTGTTCCCAAGCTGCTTGAATGCACATCATTACTTGTGCCTCATAAGGAGTGTTTCACTTTGTTCAGACAAAGCTGCTCATTAGCAACAGCTAAGCAATAAATAATCTTATCCTGTTGTATTCATAGAAAATGTATGTATGAGAACAGCTGTTTGTTGATATTGTTTCTTTCCTGATCTGCTAGGGTAACAGAATGTAAAAAAGATGTGGCAAAAAGTTTTAATGCTGACAATGTGCCAGACATCTGTTTCAAATGTTGCAGAGGTAGCTCTTCAGTTAAATGGGGACAGTAAACGATTACTCTCTGGATGTTTTACAGTACAGTGGGCTTAATAAACATAGCTATTACAGTATACGTTATGTTTACATCACACAAATACACCAGATCCTACTTTTTCCGTACACAGGTTAATTAAAATGAAAGTACCATGGAATGTCAAACCTCAGTTTAAAAAAAATATGCATCACACATTTGCAGGGGTGTAGAACACTACACATTAATTTCAATTGTCCAAAATAAAGGGATTTTAAAAAAAGAGCTGGCTCTCAGTAAGAATTAAACTGTATACTTCATTGTAAACCTCTAGCCTGACTTGACATTATCATTAGTATTGTGATAGGTTTAGAATTTTTCAAATGATGCAGAATACTCTGTAATTTAACTGGTGGGCTGCTGACATGCATTTATTCATAATTTAATTAAATTTTGATCCAGTCATTAATCTGTTTGTATAATGCAAGCAGCTTAGGGAATTGGAGATTTAAAGTAGTATTTTGGGATTATGATCACTGTTTGAAGTGTTTTGAGTGAAAGAAATAAAATGCTTCACACATTAAATGCTATTTCTCACTTCCCTACAAATGTTACTACCAGCTCTTTAGTTATCAAAGAAAACCACCCCAGTGTACCCCTTGTGGCCTGAATAAATTAATTCAATTCAGATAATTAAACAAACACGAGGTTATTTCTGCCTAAGGACCTATCAAATCAAAATGAACCTTTCCTATTCATACATTCGGCTGATAGCATTACATTTTTGTCCATCCATCCATTTTCCAACCCGCTGAATCCGAACACCGGGTCACAGGGGTCTGCTGGAGCCAATCCCAGCCAACACAGGGCGCAAGGCAGGAACCAATCCTGTTAAGGGCGCCAACCCACCACAGGACACACACACGCACCCAGCGCACACTAGGGACAATTTAGAATCGCCAATCCACCTAACCTGCATGTCTTTGGACTGTGGGAGGAAACCGGAGCGCCTGAAGGAAACCCACGCAGACACGGGGAGAACATGAAAACTCCATACAGGGAGGACCCGGGAAGCGAACCCAGGTCTCCTAACTGCGAGGAAACATTTTGTCAAATCATTTAAAAAAACAAAACAGTACTTTGTAGTCTTCAAGTAACATACGAAACAGCCAGAATATTTTGACATTGAAAAACACTGTACACACAATGAAGATATAGTGGGCACTGGAAACCTACTAGACTGACGTAAAGTTTAACATTTAAAGGAATTAAATATTATTCACTACATCAGTGGTAGTCCTGGAGGGCTACAGTGGTTACAGGTTTTTGTTCCAGCCACTTTCTTAATAAGTAACCAAATTACTGATAATTTAACATATTACTTATGCTTTAATTAAAATTGACTTTTTTTTCTTAGTTGGCAGCCAAAAAATAATTGGATGCAAAGAAAGACAAAAAATGACCAACTAACTTAAGAGCTGGTCACACAGTCTTGGAGGGCCACCTTCTTCACTTCAGCTATTCTCTTATTTAACTTTTAATGAACCCCTTTAATTAATTCTATGGCCTGTTAGTGCTCACTCAATCACACTAGTTATTTCCAAAACATTTTTTTTTTACCGGCGAGCAACATCCAAGTGCTTTTCAGACAACAAAGGAATATTTCTCAAACTTTTTATACTGTTCCCCCAGATATTTTATTGGGATATATTATATGAAAGCCACAGGTGCACATGAGAGCTAAGTTAGTTTAGTAATCTGTTAACCTAATCTGTTAGCTTGCATCTCATTATTGCTTGGATGCATATTAAAGAAAAAAATGAAATCCTTTTTAATATATTCATATTAAAGAAAAAAATTAAATTAAAATAAATACAAAAAAACCAAAAAAAAAAAACCACACACCTCTATTCAGATTATGGCATAATAGTATGTTCCATTAGCATTAGGAATTATTACTAATGGACAGAAAGGCCGGACTAACAACCTGTAGCCCCTGAGGTCCTCTGACTTTGACACCTCTGCACTACACACTTATCTCTCAATTTATCATTTTTCCAGGAAACAAACAATCTAATTGTCAAACATAACACAACATTCACAAAACATCTTAATCCAGTTTACAGGCCTTGCGGGTAGTGCCTATCATAGCAGCTTCGGGCATCACACACAAAACAGTCCATGACGGGATGCCAGTCTTTCACAGGGCACACTTGAGCAAACAGCCACATCCACATTTAGCCAGGCTGCAATGGTTAATCTACCTAATCAGGTGGAAGAAAAACTCATGCTGACAAGAGCCAGCATGCAAACTCTACATGGACTACAACCATGCACAGGATTTTTACCTCTGGGAGGCAGAAGTGCTACCAACTGTGCCAGAAATGCAGAATTCTATAAATGCTACTAATGCCTCCAATGCCTTTTACATTTCTAAAATGGAAATGAATGAAGAATATCAAAGAAAAAAATGTGGGCTGTTGCATGAATTATTATTCCAGTAGAACAAAAAAATATTTTTCCAGCAGCCAAGCAAAAGCATTAAACATAATGTGGGGCTGGGTGAGAGAACATTATTACAAATATGGCTTACTGAATCACTCCTTCCACATGTCAGTAGAAACTACTGAGAAGCAACACATTTTTAAGCTTGCTGTTCTCATTTTATTCCTTGTTATCTTCATGCCTCTGATTCAGAGGGAAGATGAGTATAGCTGAGCAAACCACCATCTTAATGGTGTGATAGTCTAGACATCACTAGCCCAATCTATAACTATGCACTGCTGGCAAAGACAAACGCAGCTGATAGCAGTGCTCTCAGTTGGGTGATTCAGCCCTCTGCAGTACGGAATTCAAATGAACGTCTGCCACAATCAGATGCAACAGTAGGGAGTCGCCAGTTTGATTAATGCATCAGATCTATACCATCACCTGTGTCGCAGGAACAAGTCCTGCTTGTTCTTGGGTTAGCTGGAGAAATTGCCAGTTGTTGCTCCAGACTAAGACATCAGAAAGACTTAAAACTAGATAAAGCTTACAACAGAACAGGAGATTTAAACTTATTGGTACATCCAACTATGTTGTCCTTGAACTGTAGACTTATGTTACTGATATATTCAAATCTATCAACACCCTATCTACAAATTAGCAGGTGTTTTAGGATGGGTTTGACACTAATGCCATAAGAGTAAATAGACAGGCATAATATAGAAATGGACAGAATCTAACATTTATTAAAAGATTTTACTGTCTTGTGAAAAGAGAACACAGGACTGTCAACAATGCAAACGTTTTTTGTTTTTTTTGTTCATTTTCAAGGCATTGCCACATGGATTGTCTGAATGCCACTCAGACAGTTTCTCATTTACCTTTGTTTGCAAACAGACCGTCCCCTTCTCACTGCATCTGTTCTAACTTAAATGACTGGGCTAGGTGAGACAACAGAAAGGGGGGATCTTGCCAGAATGTCTCGTAGCATTGCATTAAAGAATAGTAAAAATCAGAATATGATAAGAAAAGGAGAAGAATTTTAAGGGTGGGAAGGTGGGGGTAGGTTTATAAATCCTTAAGAAAATACCAAAAGTTTGATCTCTTTTTTTTTGTTTCTAGGTCCTCTTGGAAACCTAGTTACATTTAGCTCAAAATAGCTGATTTGGAAACTCAAATGCATGGCACACCAAACAACTTAAGCAAAGAAACAGGCTACGTGGGGCTAGATTGACAGGATTTCTTCATTCCACATAAACCAATCAACCTACTGACCTTTCACAGTTAGCTCTATTACTAAGTAGTATAGCCATTCAAAAAACTCTTCTCCTGCATCAATTCAAAAACAAATTAATTTCAAAAGATACTTGCAAGCAAAATGCACATCTTTCAAACCTAATCTCCAAGAGCTCCCACTTATTACACATACATGTCCTCAACAAATCACACTTAGCTTTTCAAATAGATACAAATTTTAAAGAGGAAAATAAAATTCAGTTAGGACAGTGACAGGTACTTGAAGGACAAACAAGACACAGCAGCTACAAATCCGATTGCATCAAGCTAAATTATATTGCTCATGACACGAGACAGCACAATGCACCCAATTACCTCTTATTTAGTCAAGTGCCTGAACACCAGCTCAACCTGAAATTTAAAATAAGGAGATTGATACTCCTTTAGTGGTCCCGAGCCCAACCAGTATACCATTTCTCAAAAGATCACTAAAACTGTAACTGTTGCCACACAAATGTTTAGCTTTCCCTTTATCTAGTGAGTTAAAAGTGGAAGTGGATATTCAAAAAATTACACTTTTTTAAACTTGCTAGTCACTGAAACAGGTAAAAGTGGGTTGCTATTACAGTTTCAGAATGCCAGAGGACATCATGTTCAAACAGATTGTGCTGGAATCCATGGCAGAAACATTGATCTATGATCTGACAGAAGAGAGAAAAAGATGTGGTAATCGTCTGTGGGCAAGGGAGTCAGGACTGTCAGATGTGGACGCTAGTTTGCTAAATGCTATGTCACCATTATCTCAAATCTGATGAAATTCCAGAATAGTGATAACCAGAGAAGAAAGGAAAATAACTATTTGGTAATAGGTGACTTTTACAGTAGGGAGATCCAGTCTTTTTAATTGCCTTCCTAATAGTGTACTTTGTAATTTTTATATTGTCTTTTTGCTGTTCAACATGCCTATAACTTTCCACAGAGCTCCGACTTGGGCCCTCTTCCAAGTATGTGATCACCCAACAAGACTGGGGAAACGACTCCACTTCAGAAAGGGTAACAGATAAACAAAAAAGACCTAAAGGTCAATTCAACATGAAATTATATTTGCTGCAAAAGCAGGACTCATGGTGCAGCCAAAACCGGGAACGCAAATGAACAGGCAAAATGGTTTAATACATCAGACTCAAATGTGGTCAGCAACAGGCAAGAAACCAGCACACCAACACAGATAAACAGAAGGGAAAGAGACAAATAACACACACACTTGGTAAATACCTTCGTCAAAACAAAATGTAACAAATGTTCAAAAAGCAAAATACGTTTTTTATAAAAAAAATTTAAAAAACAAATTCACAGCTGAAATGAATTCTGAATGAATGAACCCAGAACAAAGCAGGTGAACTCATTAAATACCCATGCCACATCATGCGACTGTTTCAAAACTCCAGTTGCTTGGCAACCTTAGGGAAGAGGGGGACAGAGGGGAACTGGCACATCAAAATGTGTGGTTAACTGCATGCTGCATGTGAAAAGAGGGGTGCAAAAAAAAAAAAAAAAGTCAAGATCCAATTCCAGCACAAATACACCATGCAAAGCCAACAAAATGCACAAAGAATAAGAGTAATGCATCAAGTAGTAAAAACTGGAAAATTTACTCTCATGTGGAGACAAAAAAAACAAAACAAAAAAGAATTTTGCCATCATAGCCTTCATTGTGCCACACACTGCTAAAACATACTGTCTAACCTTCTTTAGTTTCAGAGTTGAAACAATCTTTACTTGTATCCTACTGTGAATAACACAATGAAAAAGCCCTTCATGAAAACTAGAAAATTATTCAACCAGCAGTACATTAGTTACTATAATGCCCAAACCTCCATAAGCTATTGCATTTGCTTGTATTTCTTATGCAAGGTAATCTTTATAGATTTTCATCCTCTAAATCTATCCAGGATGTTTACTCCATTCAGTTTCATGCCAACAACAGTCATCCATCTCCCCTATCAGACACATCTCAGGCAGACAGCCATCCGTCAATTCTGCCCACGTTTTGTAGCGCTAGGAAGCTTACAATGATGCGGCGACTGACTGCCTAGATAAAATAACGTCTCGCAGTCAGTCATTCTTCTGATAAATTGCCGTGCCAGTTTAGCTCAATGGGTTACCTTTTGTACCTTTTTTTGGCAAACATTTTATTCCTCTAAGATAAATCGAAGCGCATGAATGAATATAAAATAAAGCACAAGGATGGTGAATAAGGTCTGCTGTGCTCATTTCAAACTTGCAAATATCCAATTATAAGTTAGTATACATCATAGTCAAATGCACAATATAAATAAATTTGAAAAATAAGGAATTAGAGAATTCAGTTTTGATGCTAAATATTTGGCCAAAAAAAGCAAGACTCCACTAACAAAACATTGCAATAAAAACCATTCTGCTTCTATTAATCAATTATATATTATACAGTGCGCCTTACACACAGTTGTGTTATGCTATGTGAAAACTTACTTAATGAGAGATTCAAGGTTTCGGGCACAGTTACTGTAGAATTTTTGCCTTAATGTTATGTTGCCAAACTATCTTCTAGGAATTCAAGTTTATTGCAATTCCCTGTTAAGAGTACTTGTAAAGTACATTAACAAAATGTCATGCCCAGAGAGTACAGCAGGATTCTTGATTGTGTCTCTCTCTCATGCATACTACTCATAGTAATATAGTATCAACAGCAGATAAATTATTATACCAAGTAAATTCACCGTTTACAATATAAACACCTGTTCCCAGGTCTCTTACTACAGTTGTCTAGGAAAATTGACCAGCTAAGGACTTTAATAATGCCATTTAGCTTTTTTAGTAGTAGTAGTAGTGGTACTTCATTCGATCGATCGATCGATCGATAGATAGAGATAGATAGATATTATATATATATATATATATATATATATCTATATATATATATATATATATATATATATATATATATATATATATATATAGCATTGGTAGCCTTCTAAGCAATGGCTTACAGGTTACACTGGGGTACTGATTTTTGCCAACTTGTAAGGATAAGTTTTGTATTTTGTCAAGACAAAATTTAGGAGTCATGGCATATATGAATTTGTCATATAAACTTGCATTTTAAAGTGAAGTACATATAATATTTAAAAAACAAACAACTAGCCCACTCTTGCTTTTTATAATGTAGGTGAGGGGTATCAGAGTCCTGTAATTACGAAAAGTCTTAAATCTTACAAAATGAATCAATTTTTCAAGCCAAACATGTTGGATCATCATATGATTTGGGCATGCATCTTATCACACAGCATGACAGAACACAACCAAGGAAGAAATAGAATCGTAGAAGCAAATGTAGAATTATAAGCAGAATACAGCTTGGCACTAGGGGCATGTTTGGGTTGCCATAACTTTACCTAACAAAGACACCTCTGAGCAGACAAGCAAACAGAAAATGTATTCTTACTTCAAAAAGCAAAAATAAAATAAAAGTAGGACCAAAAAATGTGTGGTAAAATAATTATTCTCAGTTTCTTTGTTTATCACAAGGATGCCTATAATCTGAAGGCATGTTTTTGTAAAGCAAAACATTTGCTGCGTTAAAAGTGAACATATTTGGTATGTATTACGGTTTTTCATTCACCTATGGACCCCAGTATCCTTCAGCCCCATTGTAAACTGCAAAAATTTTTAGAAACGCTTATCTTTAGAACACAATATCGAGCGTCAATTTAAGATATATCACAATTGTGAAGAGCTTCGACTTTTTAAAAAAAAAAAAAAACAAAAAAAAAAAACAGATTTATCCTTTAATTTTTTTCCCCCGAACACACACCTAAATTTCTTGCATGTTTCTATACTGCTACAGCAATGCATTAACATTACAGATGTATGGGTAATGAACATTGTAATTAGAAAGTAGGCAGATGATTATTTAAAAAAGTGTGGTTGAATACAGTATGTGCTTATGAAAATCAAGTAACTACCATAACAATCATTCAACTCTGTTTAGACTGGGACATGATTAGAGATTCCTCATCACTCAAAACAATCTCATAATTTTCCACAATCTCCTTAGTCAAACACAGGTTTGTTACCAGATCCTCCTGCTTCCTACTTAGAAGATGAGACTTAATCAAATATCATAAAGTAATCTGTTATTCAAGTTAAAGGCGGAGTAAGAGGGGTAACAGACAGTAAGCACCTTTGGGCAGGGTTAAGTCTTGTTAGTTCTGTTGATTTTAGATAAATAACAGCAACTCCTTAATAAACAGACTACAAGTTAAAACAAATAATATTCTGGCTCCAATGTTTGTAAGTTTGAGAACTGACTGCATAAACGACATTATTAATAAATAAAAGTTTCATTAAATCCAAACCAATGACTAAATAAATAAGAGCCTTTCAGCAAAATTTTATTTCTATTACAATTTTAAGAACTAACACTGGATTAGCGCAATAGTCAGGATTCTTTAACTCATTAACCTCAACAATATTCCATTATTACAAAAACCCTTATGCTATAAAACAGTCAAGCGGCTCATAACATAACAAGCCAGCATGCTATTCTATATCGCGCTTCGCCTTTCGCGGCTTCACTCCATCGCGGATTTTATATGTAAGCATATTTAAATATATATCGCGGATTTTTTGCTGGTTCGCGGATTTCTGCGGACAATGGGTCTTTTAATTTCTGGTACATGCTTCCTCAGTTGGTTTGCACAGTTGATTTCATACAAGGGACGCTATTGGCAGATGGCTGAGAAGCTAGATTGCTTACTTTTCTCTCTCTCTCTCTTGCGCAGACTTTCTCTGATCCTGACGTATGGGGATTGAGCAGGGGGGCTGTTCGCACACCTAGACGATACGGACGCTCGTCTAAAAATGCTTAAAGATTATCTTCACGTTGCTATCTTTTGTGCAGCTGCTTCCTGAAACGACATGCTACACAGTGCTTCGCATACTTAAAAGCTCGAAGGGCACGTATTGATTTTTCACTGAAAAACAAACTCTGTCTCTCTCTCTCTCGCTCCCTGCTCCTGACGGAGGGGGTGTGAGCTGCCGCCTTCAACAGCTTTGTGCCGCAGTGCTTCGCATACTTAAAAGCAAACAGCCCTATTGATTTGTTTGCTCTCCTCTGTCTTTATGACAGTCTCTGCTCCTGACGCGCACTCCTTTGAAGAGGAAGATATGTTTGCATTCTTTTAATTGTGAGACAGAACTGTCATCTCTGTCTTCTCATGGAGCACAGTTTAAACTTTTGAAAAAGAGACAAATGTTTCTTTGCAGTGTTTGAATAACGTTCCTGTCTCTCTACAACCTCCTGTGTTTCTGCGCAAATCTGTGACCCAAGCATGACAATATAAAAATAACCATATAAACATATGGTTTCTACTTCGCGGATTTTCTTATTTCTCGGGTGGCTCTGGAACGCAACCCCCGCGATGGAGGAGGGATTACTGTATACACACACTCACACCCATACAGGTCAAATCCCATTATAGTGGATACCAAAATAACAATTTTCAGAATAACAAATACTTTTTGTTGGCTCGAACAAACTTATACAAAGTCATGCTACACAAATGTAATCTCTCTATTAAAAAAAAAAAAAAAAAATCTTGGAAGGAGACGAGATGCAATTTTTTCAGAGACACTTAAACGTCCACGAGATGAGTCTTTGTGCCAAGAGATTTAACAACGCCCGTGGCCAGAAATAAAAGACAGTAGATGACAAAGTAGAACGTTGAAAAAATTTAAAAACATTGGCGTGGTACACATGCAGAGCAGGTTAGAGATAATGGAAGTACGAAAATTCGAAAGTCTCAAAAAAAGGATAGTAAAGATCGCATTAGCGCAAATAGAAATTATTACTTGGTGAAATAACGGAACAGCAAAGAGAGGTCTAATATATTGTTCGGATTTAAACTAAGTCGGAGACAAGTAGATTGTCTAAAAGAAAAAAGTAGTGTTTTTTCCTAATGAAGAGGAGTGTCTGCGAAAATTAAAAGATTTGTTGTTTAGTGAAAGTGAAATCCCGCAAGAGAAAATTTCAAGCACACACACGGTTCAATCATTTCTCATTTGTGTGAATGCTATTGCTATTTCTTGTAGAGAGAAAGAAATGATATTCACTCACAGACAATTATATGTTGCGTTGTCACGATGCAATTCCAAACATGGAATCAAAATTCAATGCACAATTGATGAAAAGGTAAAAGCAAAAAGAGATCGAATATATGAACATAGAATGTGGCACGGCAGCAGCAGCAAGCCAAAAGCTCATGGAGCAAAGGGAAGGATTATTATATAAAAAATTGTTTCCCATTGTATCACTGTTTAAGAGGAGGTTTCGGAGGAGTGACTGCGTCTCCTTGGGGTGTGTTCAGCCCCCCTCTTTACAATGCGAGCGGCAGAGACGCGAAGTGGCTGGCGTATAGTGCAGGCCTTGAGGCAAAGCCCCCTAGTTTTAATAAAATGTAAATTTCAGCATAAAGAACAATTTTTTTCGACCAAAAATGGCCACAGAAGACAATGCAATACAATACAAACAATACTTATTGCCATGCATACACTTCATGCACAGAGTCTCAGGAACCCTGCAACAGGCTGTCTCAAAGAATGTGATATTCTGTGTTGTGTGTGGATACTGTATTATTCGAGTTTTATAGGAGTTCTCAAAGTTTTCTTTGACATAATCAAAAAAAAAAAAGTGTCAAACTCCGTCAATTTAAACTGAAAGAAAAATGAACAATCCTGGAAAAAGTTGATTACGCAATGAAGAAAAAATGTGGTGAAACATTCAGAACCATGCCTTCATCTAACGTTTCATTTTCATTCTCTATTTTCTTGACTGTATTTATATTAAAATACATCTAATGTCTCATTTTCAAATAAAACATTTTTGTCAGTTTAAGTAGCGCTGTATTTTTATACATTATTGTCAAGCTTGGATCACAGAGATGCATGAGAGACAGGGAGGACAGTCCAGGTTTATACAGGAAAATACAGGTACTTTATTACTGTAGAGAGAAGGCAGGTACAGTCTCGAGACTTCATTCAAAACAGTTACTTTAACAAATTACTTTGCCTTCGGTTTACACATTATATATACACATATACCCATATATACACATACATACATATACACACACAAGTACACATATACAGTACATACAGTCATATGAAAAAGTTTGGGAACTCCTCTTTATTCTTTGGATTTTTGTTTATCATTGGCTGCGCTTTCAAAGTAGCAACTCCCTTTAAATATGACATGCCTTATGGAAACAGTAGTATTTCAGCAGTGACATTAAGTTTATTGGATTAACAGAAAATATGCAATATGCATCATAACAAAATTATACAGGTGCATACATTTGGCAACCCCAACAGAGATATTACATCAATACTTAGTTGGGCCTCCTTTTGCAAATATAACAGCCTCTAGACACCTCCTATAGCATTTGATGAGTGTCTGGATTCTGGATGGAGGTATTTTTGACCATTCTTCCATACAAAATCTCTCCA
The DNA here is from genome assembly GCF_900747795.2 of Erpetoichthys calabaricus. NCBI lineage: Eukaryota > Metazoa > Chordata > Cladistia > Polypteriformes > Polypteridae > Erpetoichthys > Erpetoichthys calabaricus. The sequence continues at coordinate 78,581,198 of NC_041394.2, forward strand.
GTTCAGTTAAACTTGATGGCTGCTGAGCATGGACAGCCTGCTTCAAATCATCCCATAGATTTTCGATGATATTCAAGTCAGGGGACTAACGGCCATTCCAGAACATTGTACTTCTCCCTCTGCATGAATGCCTTTGTAGATTTTGAACTGTGTTTTGGGTCATTGTCTTGTTGGAATATCCAACCCCTGTGTAACTTCAACTTTGTGACTGATGCTTGAACATTATCCTGAAGAATTTGTTGATATTGGGTTGAATTCATCCGACCATTGACTTTAACAAGGGCCCCAGTCCCTGACCTAGCCACACAGCCCCTTATTCTGTAAATAAGATTAAAATATTTTGATCGTTATTTTGTCAATTGTCATTCAATGAATGAACTGAATATTTAAAAGAAAAACAATCTAACAAGTAAAAAGTGGAAGAAAGTGTAAAAAGAGGAGTTGTTTTCAACAAAGTATATTTTACTGATAAGAACAGCTGAGTTTTTATGATGTTATAAACATTTTATTAACCATCCCACAGTGTCTTTAAGACATTGTTAAGTACTGATTTTGGATGAGTAATATAAATGATTGCACAAAAACATTGTCTTATAGCATGAAACGTTTCAGATATAACTTATAAACAGCAGACTGAATGCGTAGTTGCTGCTATTCTATTTGTGACGTCAGAATCATGGATTTAGTTGTAGGAGTTCCAAATATCGGAGACTGGGAATCTTTACATTTTATGACCTTTTTTCCATTGGGAAAAACCCTGGACTTAATGCAGGTTTGAGAAGATAGTTTATGACTGAATTATCAACATATCCTTCCTTTCTTGTTTGTCTCAAATTGGAGAGGATGTAGGAACAAAGCATCTGAACTGGTTGCTCTGTAGTGGCTGAGCTATTTCATCAGTGAAAGCTGTGAATGATATCAATTACCAGTATATTGTCAACAATGGTTATCTCACAAAAACTCCACACAGCAGCTATTATTAGTTTTTTGCTAAGAATTAGTTTAAGATACATCCTAGGTTTTGCTGGAACATATCAGTGATGCTCCCAGAGGTCATCTGGTGTTTTGGACCTTGCAACATCAAACACCCTTGCTCAGGTGATTAGATTGATCAGGCCCTGGCTTGTGCCCCAGCAGCAAACCACCCATTATTCAGACCTCCAGATCCAAAGCAACCTGGAGGCTGTCTCCGCAGCCTCTATGGTGACTTTATGGTTCTCCTGTTCCCAGTCAAATCTACTCCAGGACCAGATGGTGTTTGTCCTTGCTATGGGCTTTTTCGTAACAAGGTTGTGGATCGCTCTCAAACCCTCCTGCCCTGATGCCAAATCGCACACCAGAGCCTTATGTCTCAGCTGAGACTCTAGATCTTCCTTGGCTCTCCACTTCCTAACTGTCTGTACCATGATGTCTGCCGATACCACTCTAGAGTCCCTGGATTCCAGATAGAACAGTGCCTTTCTTATTCGCAACACTTTAAACTCCTCTTTAAGGCTGATTATTGGGAGCTGGCGCTTAGTGCTGCTCCTATACAGTGCTGCACTGCTTAAACAGAGTGGTAGACCCGATCTTCCTCTCCACAGCATATATAGTCACCTCGTACACAAGCTGAGGCCAGAGCACACCAGGCAAGATGCCATGTTGGTATAACCAACCAGCCAGGTACTGTAAGCCAGATTTGTCTACTGTGTTTCGCAGTCTCAAGGTTTTTGATTGTTGTTTGGATAAGCACTGTTGTCTCTAAGGCTACCGTCTAAGAACTTGCCTAGGCTTATGACTGGTTTCTCTGTGACGGATGGTATTGTAATGCCATTGACAAAAAAGCAAAACTTGTCCCCCACCTTTCCCCTCTTCAGGATCTATACCTTGGATTTTGCTGATTTGAAGCTCATTCTTGCCCAAGAGATGGGCTTCTCCATTCCCTGGAGAATCCACCTGCCACTAATGTAGTGGTGACAGTTAGGTTGTCTATGAATGCTCTGTTGGGAGGCTGATGAGTGCCAGTCTTGGACAGTGGGCCTCTGCACTCAGCCTCAGCTGCCTTGACCACCATGGCCATGGCAAGGGAGAAGGGAATAACAGATGGTACATCCAGTTATGATCCCTTTTTTCAAGCCAGTCCCCATCAGATGTTCCCATTTGTGACTATGCCTGAAGTTCCTATAGTAGTTCAGGATAAGGTCCTTGGTCTTGCTGGGTACAGGGTATCTCTCTAGAGTAGTTTTAACCAGCTTGTGGAGTATTTAGCCATGTGTGTTGACAAGATCAAGCCACAGCACAACCAGGTCTCCCTTTCCTTCACATGCCTCCATCATCAGCTGAATCACAACTTCCATATGTTCTAGGCACCCCGAAAATATTGAAAGGGATACGTTTGAAATGCTTTAAATTGATACAAGTAGATGTAATTAGGTTCTTTAGGCATAAAAACACAATTTCTCTCCACTTAATGTCTTTCAGTATTTAAGAAGAAAATTTAGAAGAAAATGAATTATGAAGGTTTGAGGTTATAAAGGCAATTAAATAATGAATAACCATCAAAACGTAGTGCAGTTAATCATACCATTGATTCTTATTTTAAGTGAGTACTGAAAGGAAAAAATCACAATTTATGAAATGCTTATGAAATGAACACAAACTTAAAATGAGAGAAATCAGAATACTGAATTAGAAAGTGGCTAATCGGCAAGTCAAGAGGATTTTTTGGATGCAAAACTAAATCCCATGAATGTAATTTTTGAAACATTGCAGACAAGAATGAAAAAGGCATTTACCCTTCTTCACACAATACATAGGTTCTTCTCTAGGACCTACTGTATATCTTTCACTCTGCAGAAAACCAGAAAATGCTGAAGATGCAGGGATCAAAAGCTTTCATGTGAAAATTGCTAATACAAGAATACTGCTTTGAAGATGCTGATTGCAAGCATGATGTTCTCTAATTAAAGGGAAGTATATCTAATATTAAGTATTTTCTTATACAAAGCACAGTAATAAATGTTCCTTAATCTGCAAAGAATATTGAGTTGATTTTAGGTACAGTATTGAAAAATGAAGGAAAAAAAAATAAGACACTATTTACATGTGACAATATTGTTACAAAATGAATTAAAAACTAATCACACGTCAGACCTCGTGACTAAATGAATTGATTTCAAATGTGACCATAACCTTATTTCTAAAGGCTGATACTTTTAATATTATTGCAAGTGATGACAAGAATATTAAAATCAATGCAGTATAGTTGTAATTCAATAAAATCTGGAAATGAGTGCTAGAAGTTTATAAATTGTCTGTTAGGGAACCAGTTGTTTGAAACCATAATTACATAAAGTATTAGCTTTTAAATGAGGTTGTGCATTGGATGCATCATTATTTTAGGCCAATTGCACTCTGTTTCGTCATTGGGTTGTATGTGAACAATTTCTTTCACTGCAATTATGAAGTATACAGAACAAACATGGATTTGTCAAATTTGTATAAACTAAAACAAAAACAACAATAGCTAAAAGCTAATTTAAATCCTTCAAGACAAGGATGCTCTAAAAATGTTAGTCTGTTAGCATTGTAATGACAGTATTTTGATGTATATATAATATAAAAAACTGGACACTGAAAAATGAGAAACAGCCATTAGTATTGACAGGGAATGAAAAAATGTGTTTAACAGAGAAATGTACCTTTACATAACACAAAAACATTTGTGTGTTTAGCTCAATTTTACAGAATGTCAGTTATTGAAGCCCTCACCTGCACATTTTTTTAAATATAAAAGAAAAAAAATATTCCTATTAAAACATTCTCCCATGTACAAAATAATCAATGATTATACTTTTAACATTACCATTATTATAGATATTGTCGTACATGGCTGAGGGTCAGACCCGGCCGGGACACCTGGAGGGGCCGAGAGGTGGCATATTTGTCCTCCGGGCCACGAGGGGGCAACCGTCCTGGAGCAGAAGAGGGCCACGGAAGGGGAGCAGGGAGGCTCAAGTCTGTTGCGGCCCATATCCACCGCCAGGGGGCGCCCCGAGCCTCATGGAGCCTGGGACTGATTTACTTCTGCCACACCCATGGAAGACGATCCTTCCAGGGCCACCCGGAGTGCTTCCAGGTGCTCTCCTGATGCTGTCGCCACACCAGGACGTGACGTCAGGTAGAGCACCTGGAGCTCATCTGGGTGAGGATAAATGGGGCCGCCTCCCTCCTATCAGAGGGCTGGAGTCGGGAGCAGGAGCAGGACGAGGCTCCTGGAGAGAGAGGACAGGTGGCCCAGGGATGTTAAGAGAGAGAGAGAAAGGTGACTGGGGCTAGAGGCACTGTGTTGTTGTGTTGGAGAACTGAGGAAATAAAGAAACCTGTTTTGTATAAAGATGTGGTGTCCGACCGGCCGGTGTCCGGGCAAATATCACAATGGTGCCCAACGTGGGGCTTCCTGCCTGTTCCAAGGCAGGGAATCCGAATTATAAATATTTTGTGAGCTGCCCGGAACCTCAGTCCACCACACACACGCGCCGCATGGATGTGGCCCGCACGCGCACCGCGGACTACTCGCGGATCACCCAGGGGCCACGAGAGGTTCGCCAAAGCACCGTCTCCCACCCGGGGGGGAATACAGCCAACAGGGGAGACCCGAGCGCTGCGGACTTACCAGTAGTTGCTGTTCCCGTGAGGATCGGGATCGGCACAGCCATGGATACGGCCAGCAGCCTCCGTAGTAATCCAAACGATGGGATCCAGGAGGTAAGTCCCAGACCCGGCGACAGTCGGCTCGCGAGGGTCGGCTGTGCCGAGGCTGGCGTCTGTGTTACAGGTTGGGGCTGCCTGGGTCCGCATCGCCGGCCAGGCTGTGTCGATCCGTCCAGCGAGGCCGGGACAGTGGCGCTTGAAGGAAAGGAGGATCCGCAGCGTCTCGAGAGACCACGACAGAGGAGCGGTAGCAGGTCTTGTCAGCCCCTCAGGAGAAGGGAGAAGACGGTGGCGGACCGGAAGTCCATCCCTGTGACAGGCAAGGGATTGGACGGCGTGTCTTGTGTGCCCGCCGATGATTGGATAGAGGAGGGACAAAAGAACGTCCATCTCGAGCTAGGGGAGGGCCAGAGGAAACCCGGAGGAGAGCTCCAGGGAGCGCAGCCGGCGATCAGGACCGACGAACCGGTAAGTCCTTCGACGGCTAACGTTCCCTTTGTGCCTGTGACTCGGCGTGAGCCAGAGGATTCCCTTCGGTCCATCGAGTGTGTTTTACAGGTGATGCACGACCTTTGAGACCGTTTAGTCCAGCTAAAGATGACGGCGGTCGCGTTATGTCAGGGGGCGGAGGAACGCGGGATCGGATTCTCTGGCAGGAGGTTCGTGGCGACGCAGGTGACTGGGACTTGCGTCGTAAATATAAAAGGAAAGGCGAGCGAACGTTTCCCAGTATTGTGCAGTTCCGGTGAAGGAGTAGCCGCCGTTCCGACAGTGGAGGAGACGAGAAGGGCTGATCGCCTGGGAGGGGTGGTGCCTAGAGGCCGGCTGATGAGTGCCGTGGGTCCTAGTGCACCACCGCCGGCGCCAGCATCAGCTGTAAGTCGATCCACATGGGTGCAGACGGCGAGGGGTATCTTCCTTTCCCGTAGGGAGACTCAAGCTGTCAGGGCACCCCAGAAGAAAAGGAAGGGCCCGAGGAATGAAGCAGGGTCGTCACACAAAGTGTGACGTGAGCCCGTAAGCTCATGTACGGAGACGGGCAGGCCTCTGCGGGTGCAGAGGGAAGCCCCAAAGCCAGTGGGGACATCTGGTGTGCGAGTGGTCCCAACAAAAGGACCATGGAACCTGCGGAGGGGGTGCCAAAAAGGCAAGTCGTGGGGTGCCGGTAGACGGGAGGAGCGCTGCCAGTGCACAGCACAGAGGGATGCCAGGGGATCACGTCCAGGCAGCGTCTCTGCCCCCTTTTCTATCTATGTTGCAGGACCGGGCCCTGGACGAGCCGTAGGACCTGCTTTGTTGGGAGCCTGCCCTCGCGGGATGGGCCGCTCCGCCCGACGAGTCTTCACTGATGATGGGGCAATATCGTACATGGTTGAGGGTCAGACCCGGCCGGGACGCCTGGAGGGACCGAGAGGTGGCATATTTGTCCTCCGGGCCACGAGGGGGCAACCGTCCTGGAGCAGAAGAGGGCCATGGAAGGGGAGCAGGGAGGCTCAAGTCCATGAAGGCCCATATCCACCACCAGGGGGCGCCCCGAGCCTCATGGAGCCCGGGACTTATTTACTTCCGCCACACCCATGGAGGATGATCCTTCCAGGGTCACGCGGAGTGCTTCCGGGTGCTCTCCTGACGCTTCCGCCACACCAGGACATGACGTCAGGTAGAGCACCTGGAGCTCATCTGGGTGAGGATAAATGGGGCCGCCTCCCTCCTATCAGAGAGCTGGAGTCGGGAGCAGGAGCAGGGCGAGGCTCCTGGAGAGAGAGGACAGGTGGCCCAGGGACGGTAAGAGAGAAAGGCCCAGGAGAAAGGTGACTGGGGCTAGAGGCACTGTGTTGTTGTGTTGGAGAACTGAGGAAATAAAGAAACCTGTTTTGTATAAAGATGTGATCTTCGACTGGTGGTGTCCGGGCAATATCTAGAAACTGATGGCCATATTGGCATTTATGTCATTTTAGGATTTTTACCAACAGCAAATCAAGAGGAACACCAGGTTAAAAAAAAACAAAAAAAGGACACTATTATTGTGGATTTAGGTCCAAAAAAAATCTTATGTTCATATCAGTTTTCATCAGCGTACGAATCAGATTAAGGAGATTTTTTTTCCCCCTACACGCAGTGCCACATAACTCCACTACTACAAATCAGTTTTAAAATGACAGTAGAAAAATGGTCTCCTTGAAAGATTTTTTTCCAGTGTTAAAATATTGTCTCACTCAGAAAAAATTGCATTCATTGATGGTGGCAACAATGTGTTCCTAATATTTAAGTCCAAGACACTTCAAAAACAATTTTACAAGTAAGATTTTTTTTTTAACCTATAAACTAACAGACAAAAATCATAAGTGGAAATACTTCAGTTTGTTTGCAGAGTATTCAAGGGATTATTACTTTTTTCTTTTTTTTTTTTTTTAAAAGAGATTTTAATCAAGTAATGTACTTGCCACATTAGTTTTGACCTTTCTGCCAACACATAATAAAATTGCTCTTGTTTTGTTAAACTTAATACGAATGGCTGAGTGTAATGCATGTGTTTTTCTGTACCCTTATATCTAGTGATATCATGTTAAACTTCAGACGAGATAATCTGGGTTAATGGTTTTGAAGAAATTTGTAGAAAAGGGGGCTATTGTTTTTTTTTTTTGCTGAGCTTCTACATTTTCCTCTTTTTAATTCTTATACACAGGTCTCCAGATGAGGCCGGTCCAGTAAGTTAAATAGCTTAAGAAAAACCTTTCTTGACTTGTACGCCCACACATCATGCCATGTAACCTTACACCACACAAACAGTTAAGGCTTGTTTAACCAAGGTCTTGTGTTTGTCATACTACAACACCATGGAAAAGGAAAAAGCAAAAGGTACTTGTCATACCTTGAAAGAATTTCAACAATTACCTGTACTGTCATACCGTGTGTTACTTTCCTGTCCTGTCCACACATATACACATACAGTACATATACACACATACACATTGTCACACACGAGCGAGTAGGAGGAAGCTGTATGGACCAAGTGAGGATAATTCTATGCCAGGCCAGGGGGTGTTGGGGCGCGCTAAACCTTCTTCTGTTATCTCTGCAGACCAAAACACAGGAAAACCTGTCATCCTTGAAAACATCACTTCCGGTTCTGGCGCCCAGGAGCATGCCACACTCCAGTTCCTTATATAACTTCCGGTCTTGGCATTTAAAGCCAACATCTTTACAACAGTGATTCAGTTCTTGTTTGGACTCCAACGAATGCACATCAGTGTTGCAAGGTATACATACAAAGCTATGCGGCTTTGGGTCTATAGCAATAAATAAATTTATTGAACACTGAATGTTTCACAGTTGTAGTTTTGGAAAACCATAGCTGTTAACCACATTTAACAAATATTGTTAAAGTTTGTGTTGAGAGGGTATATTTTCTACCATACTTAAGTATATGTACTTATTACAAAAAGAAAAAAAAAAGTCCAACCTGACATATACTTTCTGAATCACATATAGTAGGATGTAAAGATGAAAACTGGTAGCTAATCTTTGCTGAAAAATACATGCCAATGTAGTATTTGGTTTCGATCCAACGGGCACAAGCATTTACAAATAAACTTTTCATCTGAATTTTATCCATCAGTAAAAAATAAAATCTCAAATGGAACAAAAGGTAAGGTTCCTCTAATTTAAGATATTTTTGTGTTATTACCCCTTTCACCTGCTGATTCTCCATATTAATTATTTAATCTATTTCTGAAAAACACCATAAGGTACTCATTGTAATATTTAAAAACTGTGCTGCTGAACAAACAACCTCAACAAATAAAATGTTTCTTTGTGTTGTATTAGATGTAAAACACATCAGTGACTGGTCACACAAGAACAACACCCCAATTGGTTAAAAACAATTTCAATGAAACAGGCAGGTGCATTGCAAAAGCAAATCAGGAACTACAGCACCTTGATTAAATCAAAAGGTTCAGGAAGTCTACCTTGTGCTTTTAATCAATCAGTTATGACACAACTATCCAACCACAGACTTCACCACTCCCAGTGTTGGATACTCAGAGGTAAAGACTGTCGGTGGCTTCTATGGAAAATATTAGAAGTTGTCATCCAGGAAAAGGAAATCTGATGGCTCTCAAGCAGGGTCTGTGGTACTGCAAAGGATGTACACTTAAGGTATTTACATGAAAAAAATCAAGCACATGTGAGTAGTATCCAAAAAATTAAACTACTGAAGAAATGAAGAGACTGCTTAGCTCAGATCAGACTGCTGCATTATAGTATGGTCTCTATACAAAAAAACAAAGGATGATAAAGCGCATTAGTTTCTTTCCACCTACACCTTTAATTAAGGTACTATCTACATTTTAAGGAGTTGCGCTATGGTATACTCCTGAGGATGAAGAGGCACTCTGTTAAGAAGATGCCCTTTCCCTCCGCATTCAAAAGATCATTTATTTACTCATTCTCCAATCCTCCCCCCACCCCTTCTTCATTCCACTGTGCATTGGTGGAGTCTCTCTCTCTCTCTCTCTCTCTCTCTTTCGCTCGCTCACTCTCCCTCTCTCCACCCCATCCTTCTCGCTCGCTCTCCCCTCCCTCTCTTTTCTTCTCCACTGCGATCCGCTACATAGTGTTTCAGATCTGCAAGTAAAATTGCAGTTGTACCCCTCTCCGTCTACACCTTGGAATTAAAACAGCTTACAAATAATAATGGATACAGCTTGAAGATGGAAGACTGAATGGCAGCTGTAGGATTGATTTGCAGTTAAAAGGTTCCTTTTGCTTTTCAAGCCTCCTCTAGAGCTGCATGCAAAACAAATACTCTTATTAAAGGATTCTTGCTTTACGTCGATCCAGCCGATTGCTTCTGGCTCTGGTTTGATGCTGAGCTCTATCACCTTGGGATCTCTTAGGCATTTACAAGTAAAAGAATTTTAAAACCAAAAAAAAAAAAAAAGGATGCTGCTACTTCATGAGAAGTGGGTCATGGATCTGAGAAGATGACTAAGAGAGAGGAAAAAAGAGCCTGTAAAAGAGGAGCCTAGTTATTTTTAAATGTCCCTCTTCTTTCAAACCCTGAATGACAGACATATTAATAAAACTACTTGGAAGCCTGCATTTTACATGGAAACAGTTTCAAGAGTTGCTTTTGCCTGGTGTAAATGAGTCATTTTTACAATACTAACAGAGGGGCAAAATGGATAAAACTCTCTTCCTCCTTGCTTTGCAGGTTACGGTTTTAAAAGGATTAAGACAACCTCTCTTATACATTCTGCTGTGGGCTTAGAAATTATGAGTTCAACTGTTCAACTGCGAGGTACGGCTTCTCTGTTTTCTTTTAAACTAAAAATCTGACCGGCCTTCCGCGATAACTCCCAGACGAATGAATTGGACACATTGCTCTGTGCCAGACTGATTTCTGCCTGGAAGATTAGCGGAGGTACAAACTACGCAGCATGCTGAGAAAGCACTGCACAAAAAAGAGAGAGAAGAATGATCTTTTGATGCCATCTACAGCACCGAGAAAGAAACCCTGCTGTTTGGCAGACAGAAGGAGAGGTGGCAAAGAAGGCTGCTGGAATTTGGCTTCAAAACGTTTTTGGGTGTTTTTGCAGCATCTACAGCCAAAATAGTCTCATGGAGTGGCAGGGTGGAGGACAGAAGATTGTGCAAAACACAGAGAGAAAATGGAATTGTTTCAGAGGATAAAGATTGAGCAGGGAGTGGAGATCGGCTTGGCTTTGCAAGCTCCCGGAGTACTATAGCTCACCAAATGCACCTACCAGAGTGGCACTGCTAAACAGAGGGGTCAGGCTCTGCACAGCATCCAACACTTCAACACACAAGGACCACCAGAAAAGAAGAAAGGAGGAACCCCAATGTGTAAAGCAGAGAAAAAGAGATATAGATATTTTGAGCTTTTTCATCATAAGGGGTGGGTGGCTGTGGGGGTGTAAACTGAATGCCAAGGAAATAACAGCATAGCAATCATGCGCTGCAAACCTCAAAGCAAGAGTATGGATTAAAATTAACACCTTCATCTCCCAGCATTTGGAAAGTGGAGTACTTAAAGTGAACTCTACCATGAAAAGGGTGATTGCCCACTTGGCACTGACAGACTAAAAGGTAATATATTTTAATTGTATAAAACAATTTTAAAAAATAAAGAAACCACCTACAACTGCTCTAGGGGACCACTTTGCTATTTCTTGGGTTTCTGGTTTATGTGCTGAAGGACATGACTGAGGCAGCAGAAAGATTTTTGCTTATACATTTATTTCCCATTAAGCATTATTACACAGAATGAAGGTACTTCTTAACTGAATTATTCTTAAAGATTTTTTACTAAACATCTTTGAGTCTCATAGGACATTGCAATGCATGACAATCCTCCTGTTGCCAAGTCTGCAGGTTAATTCTTTGGCACTTGCTTTTCCACTAAGGGTGAAAGAAAAGAAAAAAAAGGAAAGAAAAGAGAACACCCAGGGACAGCTCAAAAGGCAAACACCCAGAAAAATGAACACGTAATAACATCCTTCAAAACAAGCTTTTTAAAAATGTTTATAAAAAAAGGCACTACTTTTACATTCCTTCTCTCCAGGGTGAGTGAAAGAGACCTCCAACCTGGGAATTTTTTTTTGTCTGAACATAGATAGCAGAACAACCTCTACAACAGAAGCTGCTCTTTATATGGGGGGTATTCATGGTTTGAAGTTTAATGCTAAGACTCAACCTTGAATGTTTTTTTTATTTTTATTCATTTTTTTGATGAAAACAGAATATTCCCACTCCCCAACTGTAACCCCCTGCCCACTTTCACTCATTTAAATCCTTCATCCTCTGTGAAGTCAATAAGTGTTCATTTTCTACACTGTAAGAGTTAGAACCTATCTACACAATTAATGTTAGGTCTTTAAAAGGATTTGCAAATTCTAAAACCATTACAACAGGCGTTAATAATGAGAAATATAAAAGGGAAAATAAATAAGTAACCCAAATTTAAACACTGAGGTCTAACGTTATTTAAAAAGATGCATATGCATACTATTTAGGTTATCATCTTCTTGGAGGTGCACTGGTAATTCTGAGATGCACTACAGATTAATAGTGAAACACTTTAAAAGGCAAAATGGCTGTATTTCAGGGGACAAAAATGTACATCTGTATAATTTACTACTACTGAAACGAGTAACAGATACCCACATCCAGTATCTGGGAACAGTTTATTTGGGTTGCAAAAAAATAAACAATATATTTCTAAAAGGCACCATTTAATTAAACCATCTAACTTTATGTAAGGATTCCTTTAACATATCTTTGCTATGTTAACTGGCATATTAGTGATAGAAAGCTGGGATCTTCTCAAAGCAGCAGATGTCTTTTTAAATATTTATGCATATGGTTGTACTGACTAAAAGAAATTATCTGAAAAATGGAAGGATTAAAGTAATAAGACTATATTAATGAGAAAGCAATTAGATCTTCCTACAGGGAGTTATAGCGTAAATGGCTCCATTTAAGGCAGCTTAAGTAAAATTAAATATGTAGGGATATGGACCATCAGTAACACCGCAACTTCTTAGGACAGGAAAAAAAAAAAAAATAAATCCAACATATCTTGTAATTACATGAACATTCACTTTATGGATTGTAATTTAAAGCATATAAAGGCTAAATTAAGAATGAATCTACACTAAAGGAAAAAGGAAGTACAGTTAGACCAGAAGACGGTCCAGAGGTGTCAATGGATATTTAGTGTTAAAGATTGCTAGTACACAATACAGAATAAGGAGTTATTAGGAGGCACAGAAAGTGATCTAAATGTATTTTGTTCTCATTTATAGCAGCAGGAATCAAGGATGACACCCATACCAGGGGTGCAGTATGATGCTTCTAGAGGATGAAATATGATAACACTATGTGCATTCACTTCATTGCTTGAAGAGGATGCATGATAATTATGAGATAAGAAATGTTCAGTTCTTTCATACTTCAGGTTTATCTGATCAAGGTATCCTGTAACCAGAAGCTATAATATATAATATTTGTTAATAATTCCCCATTAACCTTCCAGTAATTTTTAGATCTCAGTTCTACACAGTAAAATAAAAATTAGCATATAAAATGCCTGCACAATTGATACTGTAGATGTACTCCCCAATACTTACTTTACTCAAATCACCTGCCATCATTGGAGTGTAAAAAGGTGTTAAAATAAAAATTTTACATGAAAGAGAGAAAGATATGGGGGAGGTTGACCACTTGCCAGCACAGGGGATAACAAAGGTTATCAATGCTATGACTGCCACCGTGGCAAAAACAAACACACACTGCATAGCAACCTGAATGTGGCAAATCTCTCTGACCCGCTTTTTGCTTTAATCCATTATATTCAATCCCTGAAGCTAAAGATGGGAATTTTAGCTTAAAGTGAAAAGGGGAATTAACAATATTAATAGGAAACAGAGAGAAACACCTAAAACATAAGAAAAGGAGGTGCATTGCAAATATACCACACTTGCATCATGTATGAAAGACCACATCAGACAGTCAAATAACCCCAATAAATGGCCTTAACCTAAAGCTCCACTGACTTGTACTAAACACGTGCATTGGCTTTTAAATCAATGCTGTAATTTGAATAAAAAGAGGAAAATTTATTTAGCGTGGTAATTAGTGACATGAGCGGCATGGTGGTGCAGTGGGTAGCGCTGCTGCCTCGCAGTTAGGAGACCCGGGTTCACTTCCCGGGTTCTCCCTGCGTGGAGTTTGCATGTTCTCCCCGTGTCTGCGTGGGTTTCCTCTGGGTACTCCGGTTTCCTCCCACAGTCCAAAGACATGCAGGTTAGGTGGATTGACGATTCTAAATTGTCCCTAATGTGTGCTTGGTGTGTGCGCGCCCTGCGGTGGACTGGCGCCCTGCCCAGGGTTTGATTCCTGCCTTGCGCCCTGTGTTGGCTGGGATTGGCTCCAGCAGACTCCCGTGACCCTGTAGTTAGGATATAGCGGGTTGGATAATGGATGGATGGACTTAGGGACATTAACAGTGTAATTCCACATCCAACCCAAACTACTAAATGATAATAAAGATCTATAAACTAACCAACACATTTTATAGCTGCCAGGCAATAGCAGTTGAGGGCAGGCAATGTAAAAAGATGCCATTTTTAACACTATCTTGATAGGATTTTGCACTTCACATTTAATTCTGGTACTTTTAAATGGATCCACGAATTTATTTGCAAACAAAGTTACAACAGACAGAACCAACACATATGTACAACTGGAGGATGGAGCAAAGCTATGCTCCTTTCAAACCTAGTTATTTCAGTGACCACTTCAAGTAAAATCAAAACTGACATACACCAAGTGTACCTCAAACAAACAGCAGGAGGGGGAAAAAAAAGGTTTTAAGTATTAGGAATATTACAAATTAGTGACTAAATATGTTTTACAAACTACACTGACAACTTAAAAGTAACATATGAAAAAGCAACAGTCTGCTGGAGAAAACAGGAGCATTAAAAACGTCATATCGTGAGTTTGATATACAAATGTTATGAATGCTACACACTTTAAATAATATGGCTGTACGATACTGGAGACATTTTGTCAAATTTCCTTGGTGCAAGTTTGTGTTCTAAACATAAATGCTGTTTCCTTTGTGGTTGCTATGCCTCACCTAAAACTAAATTAAAGGACAGCAGTTTTGTGAAGCTGATCTAGTTGAAGTGCATTAGTTGAGGATGTGTCTTCTAGTTTTAGTAACCAAGTTACAATTGTACTTGTAACTATGCTACTAACTTTTTGAGCTAATGTTTGAAATTATTTGAAAGGATAGAAAATTCTATGCCAATTCAGGAAGCAGCTGCAGAAAGGCTTAAAAACATATTTGCTGATGCAGGAGGCAATCATTTCATAGAGATCAGCTTAATTCATGCTTATTTTTAATGAAGATGTCCTTACTGCTGGAAGGGTGGGTAATGAAGCTCAAGTGGAAGCAAAATAAAATAAGGAAAATGCACAGAAGAATTTTGCTTAAGTTATGAGACATGATGAATTTAAAAATCAACAAATGCCTATTTTTTTTTTTTATATATGTATGTAACCTCTACTAAACTATCTAAAATATTCTCATCTAACAGAGCTGCAGTGAAATGACAACTAATACGCATTCAACTCACAATCTCTTCATCTGACGAGTGTTTAAACCATTTCTTAGTGAAAGGGTGCATTCTATTTTTTATTCAGACGCTCTGTTTAATGGCCTGAAAAAGCAGCAATGTAATCCCTCAGCAGCACATCAGGTCTCCTCATGGTTTTTACTCCCAGTAGAAGCATGTGAAGTTTGAACTCCCCTGTACTGTACTGCTAGAGAATATCTAATCGGTTAAATTGCATCACACTGATAAAGAGGCAGTCTTAAGAGAAAGATGAAAACACTTCCTGCCTGGTAACATTTCATTTATGCCTCACAAATGCAACTATTCCCTATATATAGGCATATACACAAAATGCGTTAAATATATGCTCTGTGTTCTGTTTATAGAATAGCTGAATGTGCACACATAAATAGAACACACAAAATCATTAATGCATTTTTCTCACCAAACAGCAGAGGTGTTAGGTGTATCATCAGTAATGCTGACTAGATATGTATGGACTGCACTAAACCTCACTGAACGCAATTACAAATAATGGCTTTTAATGGCAGTAAAGATTTTCAACAAACTGAATATGAATGTTAGCTTTTTAAATATACTGTATATAGCGTGTAAATGCTCAGAACTACTGCTAGTATTGATCTTGCACCTTAACTAGAGCTGATAAGAAGTGAAAGCTTATATATTTGTGGTTACTTGCAGTAAATTCTAGTTAATTTTTCCGTGCTTAAACTCCATCCTTGTCATTCTGTGGACTTCCCTTATCCATTAACTTTGATATGAAAAAATTGGATCAAACTGTCACTATATAAACTATAAAGCCAAAACACTTCAATGCAATGCGCTGCCTTTGCTTTGATGAATTTCCGTGTTTGTCATTTTTGTAATGTACATCTACAGAACTATGTCCCTCTTAACTGCAGAGTTTTTTTTTTTTTTTTTTTTTTTTTTTAAACAAGGTGAATGTTTAAAAGACCAGCCCTGCTGTTTCAGAACCACTAAAATAAAATATTTTCATTACCATGTTGATAATGATGGGTGACAGAGAATGAAGACAAGAGTAAACAGAGTGCTAGCCTGTGCAGCTTGGCAAGGTGACTGGGAGCCTTGTTTATTATGCATATTAAATAACATTGTGCCTGCACACCTAAATTATATCTTCATGCACACTGTAAACTCGACAATAATTAACATGAACATTTTTGCGTAGAGAAAACCAACAATGTGTAATTGCATCTTGTGTTAATTACATTGAAACCTATTTGTGAACAAAAAGGAAATAGCAATTCAATTAAAACAAAAAAAAGGATGCAGGATTGTATTTAAACTCTTAGCAGCTTTAAGAGGCAAGCACCCCACAGAGACTTAATTACCAGTTAGGCTTTTTGGGTATGTTTGCTATTTTGGAATGCTTGTTTAAGACACTGCTTGGGGAGCGGCTTTCATAGTTTGTGTGTACAGCTCAGTCTGTGGTTCCCTGTAAATTGTTTGATAGAGTGCAGAAGGCAACAGCAATGGAGATATGCTTGCATTCTGAACACATTATGTATACACACCACCAGAAGAACTCTTTTTCCATGCTGTGCAGAATATGAAATCTCAAGAGATACAACAACAAATCCAATATTTGCTCATTCTTTCAGCATATATAGCTGACAGAGAAAAGAAAGTGGCATAGAAAGTAGAAAATGTCCAGCGAAATATTATTCACTGTACTGGCAATGACATAGTAGAAATGGAATCTCAATTTAGGCCAAACAGCAGACATCAGAGCAGTTTTTCAACTCTAGAGGACTGAGAAGTGACCAAGGCCTTGTTTAAAGCTTCAGTACATGGCACTTCCTGACAAGAGCAATCAAGAGCTACCACTTCTAAAGAACTAGACAACCATCAACCGAAGTTTAAGAGGCACACAAGACTCACAGAGGGTCACACAAGAGTCATGAAGAAGTGCAGGGATAGTTGCCCTAAGAACTAATCTGTCAAATAGTAACAGGATAAAAGCATTGCCTACTGTACAAAACACATGTTCTGTTGCTTAACCCTGTACATAAACACTCACACGACTTCCTAAGTATTTTGACAGAAGTATGTCTATTTCATACATTTTTGCTGTTTTGCATTCTTTACTGGAAAAACAAGCAACAAACTGACTGTAGACTTTGCACTATCAAAATTCTCTGTGACTAAATCCCAGTTTATTTGTGTTGTCCCTGGAAGGAATAGCCAGCAAATCTCCATATCACATCCTAGGAGTAACTATCTCGACATGAAAATATACACTCCATGGCAAAGTAGTACATATCATACAATATTCTAAGCAGGGTCACAGGGGGCTGGAGCCGGTTGCAGCAAGCATAAGGTGAAAGGCAGGAACAACCCCTGGAAAGGGCATGCAAAACTCCATATTAAAGGAGAAGATGAAAACTTTATCCTTTTAAATGGTACATAAGACGGAGCCATGAGAAGGGTTATTTCCAACAAAATAATAAAGAAAATTGGAAAACTAACAGTTAATATACACAATTGTCAAGAAAGAACTGCATACCCACTTAGACTCATAATACAAAGCAGGAAGGCAAACAAAACGGGTATAAATATTTTTCTATTGCATTTACTCTCCAACATATCTCAAGCATAGCAAAAACTCCAAAAATTCACATTATAGTTATAACAAAATGCAGAGGAAAACACAAAATTGTAAAATATACTATACAGATCAGACAAAACAGTACATACATGAAATTTATTTACAGATTTAACAGTAATAGTACTGTGATGTGTAGAGGCCGAAGTGAAATTCTTCACTATCAGATTTTCCATGGCAACATAAATACTTAAGTCTTGGAATTTTTTAGCATCATGATAATCATGCATATATTAAAATACACTACTTTTTTGTTTATCAATTAAATTAAGTTAACAGATGAGGAGATTAGGTTGAAATCATTATTTATATATCGTTAATTATGTTATTTACTGCAGTCACAAATAAGCCAGAACATATTATGGGGTTGGCACGGTGGCGCAGTGGGTAGCGCTGCTGCCTCGCAGTTGGGAGATCTGGGGACCTGGGTTCGCTTCCCGGGTCCTCCCTGCGTGGAGTTTGCATGTTCTCCCCGTGTCTGCGTGGGTTTCCTCCGGGCGCTCCGGTTTCCTCCCACAGTCCAAAGACATGCAGGTTAGGTGGATTGGCGATTCTAAATTGGCCCTAGTGTGTGCTTGGTGTGTGGGTGTGTTTGTGTGTGTCCTGCGGTGGGTTGGCACCCTGCCCAGGATTGGTTCCTGCCTTGTGCCCTGTGTTGGCTGGGATTGGCTCCAGCAGACCCCCGTGACCCTGTGTTCAGATTCAGCGGGTTGGACAATGGATGGATGGATGGATATTATGGGGTAGTAAAGTATAACCATAACTCCAAATGAGGACCAGCCTTGATCTACTTTCATAACTGTTCACATTTCACAAAATTTGAGTTGCACCTCCCACTGGTTGGTCATTTTCTTGGTTTATACCTACATAATTTTACAAGAAAACTATACTTTCTGGCTCAGCTTGACACAAGCATGAACAGGCTATTATAAAGCAAATCTTAAAGAAAAAGTGATTTCATAAAGTCCCATACAAACTCTGAAATGCAAGTAAATGATATGTCAAAATCTTATACAACAAAAATGTGATTGAACACCATGGTATAATAAATACAGTCCGTGGTCTACCTGGCTAGGTTGATGATCTACTATAGATTGGGCAGGCAACATAACGGTCATTAGTAAAGCTATGCCATAACTTAATGGTAACAGACTAACATGTTGAATGCTATTATAATATTACATTAAGTTAGCGCTATATAAATGTAATGAATTATTATTATTATTATTAGTGAATGCAATGTATTTTACTGATAAACATGTTTATCATGTGCCATCTTTTGGATTGACAGAGACAACCACTGGACAGACATGGTGATTTATCTCAGCCTTACAAAAGTGATCTAGAAATATCACCACTTATTCTTTACTTATTTGTATATTTTTCCAATGCAATAAAACCACCCCACAGGTCAAAGTTAAAAAAGGCAGCTTGGAAATGAATTTGCATAATTTCCCTACAAAGGAAGAAAAGCAAAATAGCATAAATTTGAAAATACAAAATGACAGTATTCAAAGTGAAGGGGTGTCACATGTTCGAACTTACTAAACAAAGCATCACATGTATATATACTATACAAGGAGTAAAGGATTCAAGCCAGTCCTAGTAACAAATACACAAATAATGCCTAACTACTATTACTGTTCAGCATTATCCCTGTAATTATTAACACAGGGAAATGTTCAGCAGGCATTTGCTTCCCAAAATGTTTGGCCTTCATTGTGCAACATTTATTCTGCTGTCAAACTGACATTATTGGCATAACATACTCCATGGAGATAGCCTTTTAGATTGGTGCTCAATAGTAGTCACACAGAACTAGACCTGGAAAAAGGGTGGGTGTAGAAAAAAATTCAAATAAAGTTTTGAACTGCAGCTTTCACAAACCTATACAGCATAATCGAGGCCATGATTGGGAAGCAAATAAGGGATGGTTGCCAGTTTATCCTGCCTGTATATCCTAACTGCCACAAACGGCAAAGCAATTTAGTGTAATATTGATTTTTTATGTGGACCTTTTGTGGCGTGTAGACAATAAGAAATATATGATCAACGTTTTAATAAAAAAAAATAAAAAAAATCAATCTTGCCAGAATGGGCATAGACCCTGAATTTTTTTAATTTATATAAAAAAAAAGTAGATTTCCATTAGTTTAACTGCTGTTGATACTCTAATTTATAGTGGTAAGTCCATTTATAACACCTTCGTATAAAGTGCTTCTTAAATTACTCCTAGTGAAATTCATTAGGCTTAGTTTTCCTTAAAAGACCTCATCCAACGTTTCCTTTCAGGAATCTATATTATGGAATGCAATGAGCATAAACATTGCTCATGAATTCAGTTGACCCATACTAGCATGCACACCGTCACATATTCACCATTATGATTTGCTCCACTGTGGCAACATTTGCTTCCACCAACTATGTCAGAAACTAGTCAGACCTTGTGTCATCTTTGAGAAACTTAATGGCAGAACAAATTTCTGTAGCCTCTCTCTTAAGTGTAGCATATAAAGGGACTGGTCCAGGTACATGCTGACTAGGAAAGAATAAATCAAACATGTAAATTTAGTATTAAACATTCAATGAACACACAATACTTGATTTTATGGTTTTTGGCATGTGTTTCACCCCTAAATGTGCTCTAGTGCTCCATGCATGTGTATAAACACTAAATGTGTTACAGTGTTTAGAGTCTACATTTTGTAAAGAAAATTATGGGAAAAGTAATTAAATTAACTTTGGTTCTGAAATAAGAAATTTCTCCAAAAAACTACTAATGTCAGAAACCTGTATTTCAAATATTTTAGTGCAAAAGGAGTTACACTACAAAAATACAACAAAAAAAACACACAACTTACAATATTTTTAATATATTTTCCAGTTTGAGGCTATAAATATTTTAATTATCCCATATGCAGCAAGCACATGAAAAGTATAATTAATGATTTGCAGTGTATTGCAAGTAGTTAAGCTGGATACATTAAATACACATAGTATGTCTGCATATGAATTAGGGAAAGCGCAAATAAGAATATTGATGTACATTTGACATATGGAAAATAAGGCTATGTATCCCTATTATGAAGTTAGACATCCAAAAAATGCACATGGTGGCTCTTAAATTACATTATGAAAGCTTTTATTTTTTAAAGCCAAGCACCAGGGGCCTCATGTATAAACAGTGCATACACACAAAAATGTTGCATATACCCATTTCCACGTTCACATCACAAAGTATAAAAACTAAAGTCAGCACAAAGCCACACACATTGTACCATAAAATGACAATAAAAGAATTCAATTCAATTCAATAGAAGAGAGCACATATTTTCAGATGATCATGTCTGGCTTCCAAGTCTATTTAGATTTCCAAACACTATCCTCTTAGAGCTGTGAGCTGTTAGAATATTAGAATGTATACTTGATATCATTTTTAAGATGAAATGCATTAAAGTATGCATGTTACATTATACAAATGAATTGTTACCCTAATTTAAATAACGTATACTGTTAATAATTAAACAGTTGGGGGCACAAGGGCACAGCGGTAGTGATGAACTAGTGCCCTATCCAGGGATTGTTTCTGTCTCGCGCTTTAGGCTTGTTGGTACTGGCGCGACCCTAGATGGATAGAAAAATGAAACATGTATTACCAAGACTTTTCAATGTTCCTTAAAAATGTAGAAGAATCGGCATTCTAAGCTTACAGCTTGTTTGACATTTATATCTGAGCTTATTGTGTGGTGATTGGTTATGCGGAGAAAGAAAATGGAAGGAAAGGAATTGGGGGTTGGAACATTTGACAGACAGAACTGCTGCAATAAATTATTTCATCGAGGGTCACGCATGTCCCAGCAAGCATGTTGCGGGAGGTAGGAACAATCCCTGGACGGAGTGCCCAACTCATTACTACCACTGTGCCCCCATGTTTAATACATGCTTTAATGCATGTCATCATGAAAATGATATCAAGTATACATCTTAGTATTGTAAAATGTTCAGAGAGCTGTAATATCATCATGAAAGTAATGTATTCTGTGTGGAGATCAGTGCCTGTGTGCTCCCTGTCTACGAAAGAGAAAGCCTGTTTAAGAAGCATGTAGTGTTTTACATACACAGAATAAGAAGCATTTAACATGCTACTTCAGTTACGATGGGATTTGAGAATCTCTTGTAAATTAAACATTGATTTTAAGATTAAGTTTACCATGGTCTACTTTAATGAAAACAAACTACAAGATTAATGTGGAAATTTCGAGATTAAAGTTGAAATTTTGAACCTTTTTATTTTACTGTGTCCGTTTTTTTTTCTCTGTACCGTAATACGCTTCTGTATAATACTCAGACGGTCGGATACGACTCGCCTTTTCACGGAGACTTTGATATTTGACCTTTTTTTTTTTTTTTTTTTAATTTCGGGCACTGTGCCACTTTCTGAACTTGAGGGTCTCTGCCACTCTGCATCACTTAATCAACTTCCTTTTGTTGTTTATATCACTGCTTAAGCCAACAAATAGTATATTTTTCCTTGTCTCCACTTTGCATTCGCTGAGGTTCTCCTTTTATCCCCTATGCTTTTTCCACTGTCTTTTCACAAAACTGTGAAACTTAAGGGGCTATTTATATTGATTTGCATATTCAAAAGGGTATAATTCTGGGAGGAGTCAGGGAGGGGGCAGCAGGTGTGTGCACATACATTACATTTCACGCTGACCAGAATTTATGGTGCGGAGGTGCATGGAAATTGGCTTACGCTTGTTTTTGTGCTTCTGAATTTTTTTGGGCATACATACATTTCGACTTTTGTCCATACACCATGTGTAACCATGAATTCTACACACGGCATTATACATGAGGCCCCACAAGTTTAAACATTTGGCTTAACTGCAGAAGTTAAACTAATCGCTTTGTTAAGATGTTAAAATAACAAGCAAACTACTTGGCATTTGTACAGATAGACTTATAGATTTGCACTGTATAAATTACCAAGGCTTCCGCACAAGCAATCAGTAGTGACCTCCAGTACATCTGATATACCACTGTGTCAGTAAGTTCCTTTTGCTCTCTGTTATCGAAGTAACTTGACAGACAAGCTACAAATACAATGCATCTCTAGTCTACTCATGTGAACACTGAAAATAATTCACTGGTGTTTTTCTAGTACTAAAATAATTGCATTTCTAATTATTTTTTGACTTAAGCTTTGGACATTTTTTTTAATTAACTGCATTAGCTGATCTGAGCAATGCATGATTAGCACAAATAGGCACGTTTGTTATTAAACAAGCTTATTATGATCAATATAGCTGCTGCTCCTCATAGTCTGAGTACTGCATTTTAGAGCTGCTGCGTGTGCACTTGCTCATTCACACTTTTTCTCTCTCTGATTAAAATTAAATCTACAAATTATATATGCAAGAAATATGACTTAATTCATATGAGAAAGTCCAAGAAGCTTAACATGGTCACCAAATTTAAGGTTATACTTGCCACAGTAGTTATGATGATGTGTTACTTTGAATTATTTGTACACTGCCATTTGTTCTCAAATTGATGTATTGCAAGGAATGGTCAAGAACGATACACACCAATTTCTTGACCCAAATACAGTACAAAATAAGAAAATTTTTAATTTTACCACAAATTTCAAATATTGGAATTCAGAAATCTTTTCCTAGATTTAGTTGGTAAGAGAAAAGACTGGACATTAAATAGAATGACAAAGACCTCCCCAATATACTCGAAATGAAAACGCTGAAGTGGACTATAGTCTAATCCAACATAAGGGCTAGTGTCCCTTGTGCAATTGTTTGTAGCTCTTTCATACTAGCTAGCAGATGTTTAGCCATATAGAACAGTGTCGTTTCAGCAGGGTCAAGAAAATATCGAGTATGATAGCTACTGACCCTACAGAAAACCTTTATACTGTATAATTTTTACTTAAGTCTGTCATATAGCACGTTTGAAAAGTACTTGCTATTAAACAGCATTCTTGTTATTACTTGTTCTTAAACTTGTTATTAAAGCATTTTCAGATTGTGGCAGTGGTTACTGCTGCTGTCTGAAATCCACAATTCTAAGTTTCCCCCTCCTCCCCCCACACCAAGTCATCGTCTGCATGGAATTTGCAATCGTCTTTCTAGGCACTCTGGTTTCAACTCACACATCCTAAAATAGGTATGTTGATTTGTGGCTTCTATACTGGTCACATGCAAACGTGAGTGGGAATTTGCACTGCAACAGACTAAGGTCTTATCTAGGTAACAGCAGTAATCGGATCCAATATTAACTGGAAAGGTTATGGCTCCCCACAATTCTGAATTGCACTAAGCAAGGTTTGAGAACATAACATTGATATTTTCGGACTCCTGTACAACAATAAGGCAGTGAAACCTCCTGGGCAATGATTAATAACAGCTCTGATTTTTAAGCTCCTTGTGACTACAAAACACTGGAAAAATTTGATTAACAGTACAAAACTCCATGATTTGTATAATCACAATGCAAGGAGATACATACAATTACAACTGAATTAAAGTCTTTATAGATAATAATGTGATCAGAGCATAACATATTTTCATTTCAAGGAGAACAGCCAGACTGTGGTTATGTTCATCTCTCTCCAACTATTTTCAAATATTGGTTAAATTACAGGGTCAGAGGGAACCAGAGTCTCTCTTAACACGATTAGTCACAAGTCGGGGACCATATCCACTAGTCCCTCGAATATGAGCATCTTTGGATTATTTCACTATAGAAGTACAGGGAAAATGTGCCACCTCCACACAGACATTTACAGGGCTGGTATTCAGATCAAGATCCTTGGAAGACTGAAGCAGCACAACCAACCATTATGCCACATATTGCTCCTCATTACTTTACTAAGCAAAAAAGGTAATCTATTCATATCCTTTATTACAAAATATTTTTTTCTTATATTAAAAAAAGCATCTGTTAATATTTGATCAACTTCCAATACCTTTAGTCTGTCAATTCATATATATGAAAGAAAAAGGCCTCTAAACAGAGGAAAGGATTGAAACTGGTTTATAAAATTCTTGAATGAACAGAACCACTGTCCACTGAAGTTAATTTTAAGATGAAATTGAAACACCAAGATGAAATTGCACATTAATGGGTCTTTGACCATCTAATATTGAATGCGAGATCTCTGAAGATAGAAACTCAAAAAACACTGCTGGTAGCAAAGGCAGACACTTCATACCAGTTTGTTAAGTAAGAACATGTTTCATACATACCTAGATGTTTCTTAAAGCACAGTGAATGGCTGATCCTTAAGAAAAGCATGATAACTGAAAATACATGGAAGACATTTATGGGTTTCATCTAAGGAGAAACATCATTCTGTAGCAAATAGTAGCCAAATTATAGAATAACATATTGCATTAATCCATTGTGTGTGTTTATCAACAGACCAGGTAAAGAAACCACTATGACCAAAGCAGGGAGTTGTGTAGGGAAGGCAAAATAGATAAGGCTAATTTTTTCGGTTACAGTACACCAATATAATGATCTCACTTTATTGGTCTAGTGAAAGAGTCTGCAGGCTAACTGAACATTTTCTCAGAAGCAATTGAATTTCCTCTGCTAAAATGGACCAACTAGATTAATCTTCTCATTTCCCTCCAGACTATAATATTGGTCTTCAGAACAAACATCTTGGAAATGAGCTTACAGCAAGCAATTAAAACCAAAGATAACCAAAACTTTTTACAAAAGAATGAGCTTTTACGAGTGTTATTAAAAGCAAAATAGTCATACACACGGAAGTACAATAATGGATATTAAAAAAAGCCATAGACACAAAACAGAGTGTAAAAACAAATACCAGCCACATATGACAAGGTAGAATTGGCCCCGTAGTTCTTTGCAGAAATGAAACTACACAATTTCCTCAGCACTCAGTCAAAATGTAAACCATTTAAGTCATCAATTAATTTCAAAAACATAATGTTATAGATATTTGCTACTTAAATGAACACTCTGAACTAGTGCTATTTAACATTGTGTAACAGCAGCACTGCAATTCTTTTATAGTAACATTATTTTATCAGCTGTGCAGAAAAGGTCACACATGCAATTTTTACACAGGTGCTTTATTTTCAAAATGAATTCCCAGATTACCCCTTGATTCATGATAAAAACATTTTTCAACTAACTGTAGATGTAGTAAATATAAACTAATACTATATATTAACATATCTTAAAGCACTTACTAGTCATAATATCATTTGAAGATTAAGAGTTTGAATTAGTCAGTTCTTAGAATTAATAACTATAGCTTGTATGAATTTTAATCTTTAAGGCAGAATCTAGTAAAGCATCTCTGAAATGAGCAAAATGGCTTCAAATACTTCAAATGTAACATATACATTTATAAAACCAGAGAATACCAGCAGTTCTCACTATTACTGTACCTGCATCTCTGTAACCTTAATGATATATAAATAAGACCAAATTCAACACACTCTGGTATTAAATTTCAAACCTGTTATTATTCAGTTGCTTATTTGGTGCACCTTAATATAAAAATGGCAAGTAGAGGAAGGCCTAGACTGCTTTTACGCCTTTGTGTGGTACCAAGTGCAACATGAAATACTTATGCAAAGTGGAGCATTTTTTATTTATTTGTTTTTAGTTACTCAATTCCCAAAAGACAGGTTACATTTTAAGACTATTCATAAAATACCTTAATACACTCCACAACCATCAAAGGAATATCTGGGAAATAATGCTATTGTGAATAAAATGTGCCCAGGTTTTGAGGCTTTATGGCTATATCTTTTCTGTATTTGTCAATGGTCTTAAGGGTTGCTTATTTTCATCACATCCTATTCCCAAGAGCGACAATAACAGTGGTCTCCTTACTCACATAGTCTGTTTAGAATTTATAGTGTTACCATTTTGTATGTTGGTTCCACCCCAGAATTTTCAATATTAATCTATTTACTGTTCACGAAGAGTCTTAAAAAAAACAAACAAAAAAAAAAAAGACAAATTTCAATGACTAGCAAGGATCAGTTGTGTAATAGTAATTCCATTCCATTCATCCATTATCCAACCCGCTATATCCTAACTACAGGGTCACGGGGGTCTGCCGGAGCCAATCCCAGCCAACACAGGGCGCAAGGCAGGAAACAAACCCCAGGCAGGGCGCCAGCCCACTGCAGGGCGCGCACACACACACACGGGACAATTTAGGATCGCCAATGCATCTAACCTGCATGTCTTTGGACTGTGGGAGGAAACCGGAGTACCCGGAAGAAACCCACTCAGACACGGGGAGAACATGCAAACTCCACGCAGGGGGGACCCGGGATGCAAACCCAGGTCTCCTAACAGCGAGGCAGCAGTGCTAACGCTGCGCCAACATGCCGCCCGTAATGCCATTCCTCTATCACTATTAACAAATCACCCACCTGTCTTCCATCTGACTGTGGAGGGGATGCTGGCGCACGCATGTTACTGCCACTCTTCCCTGTCATCAACACTAAGCACCTTGAGCATGGGAAAGGCGCTATATAAATAAAATTATTATTTGGCTGCTGCTTCTAGTTGAAAAGGTTATCATTATGGAAAACAACAGGTGTTGCCAAAATGAAGTTCAACAAGTCTGGTGGCACAATATTAATTGCTGCTCCTCTGCAATGTGAGGAGTTCAAATCACTTGTCCAGTCTTCATCCATGTAGAATTTGCACATTCTCTGTCTTTATGGGTTTCCCTACCACATTCCTAAAAACGTGCAGGTTAGATTAAGCGGTAATTTGAAAGTGGTCCTTGTGCTAACGTGAGTAGACCATGCCAAGGATTGATGCCTGTCTAATACCGTTCCCTTACTCGCACACAGTGTAACTGGCATAGGCTTCTATTCTGACCCTAAAATAATTACTATCGGATTAAGATGGGACTTTCGCCACTTCAATGATGTGAATTTATTCTCTACTATATTAAGCTAGATTTAAAGTTGAAAACGTTTTATTAATTCCATCCTCTTTAACCTACTCAGTTTTTTTCAAAATGGCACAACTCAAGGAATAAGGCAAATTTCAGACCTATAACCTGGATGATCCTCTGGGACAGGGAGCAAACATCCATGTTCTGTGTACATAATAGGAATTACCAAAATGCATGCACACAAACACAGTACTTTAAAGACACTGCTGTTATATATCATGTCCACAACTGCCTATATTTTTGCTGTATTTCAGCTATTGGAATGTCCTTGTAATATAGTGCATACAATTTAACAAGTGAACTGCTTTCAACATCACATTAAACTTATCAAAATTGTGACACTATATAAATATACTGTATGTTGTATTCAGTTAAAGAAATTTTATTTTTGCTACAGATAATAGGAGTGGACTGGTGAATGTATGTGCTGTATATGAACTTTATAACAATATTACATTTACCTTGAATCAGAACGTAATTTGAACACTAACTTGAAAATAAATGAAGGAAAAGTAGCTTTTTAAAATCTGTTTGCACAGCTGATGTGCCCTGAATACCAATGCAGTAATACATTTTGCAGATGAGGATTACTGGTTGCCAACACTTCAGTAAAAGCTACAGGAATTTTTTGAATTTAAAATATGACTTTCTTATGGCATGACAGTTGGGTCTCTTGGGTGCTGGCACTGGAGTGTGAAAACCATGAATTTTAAGCAAATCAGTGCAGTGTGAAGCACATATTAATATATTGATCCTACCTGTGCCAGTTTTTTCTTTTTAACCTACATATTGTTAAATATACACATACATTATGATATGCACATTTATTTCTATGACAATGGGGCAAGTATGCCCTTCTCCCACTAGATTTTTAAATCAATCCATTCAAATTCTTATTCTATTTACTCCACTGAAAAGGGCCACGAGGAACATCACGTTCAAGACAGTAATCTGACGTGGATGGAATGGCAGTCCAATGAATGATACACAAGCGAGTGAATTTATGATATTGGGGAATGTCATGTAGACAAGGGGAGAATGAACAAAAATCCAGACAGGAATGCTGAGCCAGGAATTAAATTCAACATCCAGGAACTATGAGACAGTGACCTTACCACTGCACCTCCTTCCTAGTCTAGACAGGAAGGCCTGTTTTTAAAAATGGTTAGACTCTGCTTTTGCATAAAGTAGAAATACAATTAAAAACAGATCTTTGACTAAATGTCACTGTTCAAATGAGTTTTAACATTCATACGCTTACAAATTTTAAAATTTTATCTTAAAGAAATCCTTAATGACAGTCATTAAAATCAGAAGATTAACTTTCCAGGTTATAAAATTTAAAGTTTACTTGAGTTAAGAAATAAGGTGTGGTTAGGACACGTGAAATGGATACTTGACTTGCAGTCAAGTGGGGTGGGGATGTTTGGTCAGTGAAATTACTGTTGTTCAGCAGACCTGTTAGCCTCTTGACTACTAAGGTTCTAATGGAGGCTTACATGCCTGCTGTGTTTTGCAGGGCTTTCTATAGTCCTTATTCTTGACATTCCTACCTCAGTGACCTAAAGTTGTGTGTGTTGTGGGCATGCTCTTGTTAGATAAATTTATACGTGCATGATGCTGCTCAAATAGTTTTCAGTGACCTGAACTGGATTTAGTGGATTTATACACAGATAGATGGTATAAAAAGAATTATTTGAAAACCACCACCAATTTGCTTAGTATTGACTTTTTTTTTTTTTTTTTTAATTTGATTTGAGGTCATTGGGGGAAAATCTTGCAAACATGAGTAGAAGTCACAGCTTACTGGCTATAAAATCGAGGCTGCTGCAATCCATTAGAGGAAAGATAAATAAAAATTCTATCGTGCCAGGTCAGTAGTACATTGTACACAGTAGTATATAGCCATTTAAAGCTTAACAGTGAAAAGCAGACTGACAAATAAACTAAAGAACTATATTGACTAATTCTTTTTAAGTAGCAGAAAGCAGGCTTTCTAGCCTTTAAAAGCACATAGGAAATCTAAATTAGCCATTTTGAATAGTGAGAAATATATTGTATGCCAAGCCAACATTCCTACCTTCCCTTTGCTAACTACACATTTCTGTGTAATAAATCTTTCATTTTAACAATGGCTTCAACTTGCCACACTGTATTTTTCAGCACTTTTCTACAACTAAGTAGTACCCTTTTAGGCTGCCATAAAAATAAATAAATAAAAGAGATATTGAATTTCTTTCACACTATAGCATTCATATTAAAATCAATAGCAATGCACATCAAATCCCCATTAAACCTGTCATTGTCTTGAATGGTCCAAATTGGCTTGTGTTACATTCAGCCAAGCATAACTTTGCATAGAAAGGAGGCAGTGTAAAACCACCAATACGAGGCATTAAAAACACCCCTGCTGATAAACATCACGGCCCTAGCAATGTACAGAACTGAACAAGTAGTTCATGACAGTGAAGGGCTTCCCTAAATGAACATATATGCAAGAAAAGGGCACAGTCTGAAATCTGTTGGGATCCCAATAGCAAGATTGAAAGAAGACCCCCCCCCCCCACCCACCCCATGAAGGTGGCTGAGGAGGAGGAGGAGGAGGAGGAGTAACACTTTATTCCAGAGCTTTTCTAATCAGTTGCTTAAGGTGATCAGGCTGCACCAAACATGTTTCCTATTTTCAAAGATCTTCAAGGTAATTCTTCTAGATATAAAGTTCCCAAATAAAGCCTGAGATTTGATAGGTTTCTTACATATGAAGGAGAAAATGAAACATATGTTCCAAATTTAGTTTAATTAAGTGTCTGAGAAGAAAGAGGGATTACTTTCAAAGACATTTCCTATAATGACTATTCCACTGAAGTAAGCTCAATCAAAACCAGCCTCTACTTTATGGCAGCACTCCACATAGTAATATTACTGTTCGGAGACAACAGCATGATTTGAGTTATACTATTGCTTGCATTACTGAAGATAACTGGATTTGGTGACTAAATGGCAAATCTATATTTTTCAGAATTTTATCAGAGAAATCCTGCAAAAAAAGTCAGGTACTACAGTTATTGTAACTGTTCACAGCAAATAGACATGGATACAAAACACTTCCAAAAACTATGCATGTCCCAAGGGTGAGCAGGTCTTCACTGATACTGTGGATTGGGCAGATTTTCTAACCCCCACACAGTAATTTGGGGCAGGTAGGGTTGCTATCACGCTTAAAGAGATCATGGAGTGTCAGGCGTGAGGCTTTTTTTAACTTCTTTTCAGTTGATAGACTATGTTGTGCTTTTGACTATGCTGGGAAACAATTACTCCCAAGAGATGAATCATATCAGCCATAAACATAGTGTCACTCATTTATGTATCAACTGCGTGTGTGAATTCTGCCTCAGAGAGAAGTGCCAGAAGTGTTTTTGTATGAAGTACACTGGTGGTGTTGCAAGATGCCCCGGTTTGTCTAGATTGGAGTTTGCTTATGGTTTACACCTTTTGTCTTTGATGCAACGTCATACACAAAGACATGATTAGGCAAGATGGGATTTATTTATTCAAATACTTTTCGCTATGTTAGTATTTACATTGTGGAAGTACAAATGTGTTGTTTAAATACGATTTGTTTGGTTTTCCAGGTACTACACTACAGGTCAAGTTTTGTCAGATATACAATTTACAGTTTTTGAAATGTGGTTTGGCTGTCATTCACGTAAGAAGCATCCAGTATTAAGCCATCAAATGAGTCCTTTGGGCTAATTGCAATCTTTAAAGTAAATTCTAAGCTTTCTGTTGCTCAGTACTGTAGGTTCCAAGCAGGCAAAGAACACTTCCGTAGATTCCATAATGCCAGCAAGTATAACAGGAAGATGCCTTCTTTCTTAAAACAGCTTTCAAGAAAAATCTAAGTTAATTTTACTTATTTGATATAATAAGAAGGACAAGGAGAAGAAGTTGCATTTATAGAACATCTTTGACAATCCCATGACTAATTATTAGTGAACGACTGATTTCATTAAACAGGGAGTTGACAATTACCAATAGAAATTAATGGTAAATGTTTGAAGAACATGTTACCTGTATCCAACCCTACTGATATTGCCCAACAAGATACAGCTGTCAAACAAGATAAAGAAAAGATAAAAACAGATATGTAAAAGCATAACCAATGCAATAGATGGGGATTGCTTCCTGAGGTACTGGGTATATAGACAAGCAGAGAATGAAAACCCATTCACACCACTAACTCCCCCAAAAAGCTAAAACCCTGATTATTCTAACTCTCCTTGAATATCAGCTACACATGAAAGTCCCAATGAGAGTATGCTTTTCAGTGATTTTTGTAGACTGCTTAAAAAAGTAGACCTTAAATATTCCACTTGGCAACTTACCACAGACACGTTCACATGGAGCCATTTGAATGTCATGTTACAGACCCAGTTTCATAAATAAATGGTAAATCCATGCATCAGCTATAGGAAAATATCAGCTAGAACAAAAAGACAGCCCTCCTTAAATGGTATGTTGATTCTGCACATATTTACCTTCTAATATATTCTTTTAAATGCAATTGGAGATAAGATCAGGAAGGTTAAGCATTTCATCTCAATAAATTAATTATGGTTTGTATGCAAATTAGAAAAGAGGTAGGTGGCATTTCAGTGGCAGCTTATGGTATTTATCTGCCGGATATATCACACTCTGGTTTTAAATATCAACACATAAATAAATGCTACACCATTTATTCCCACTTTGACACAGGTTTAGATATCTTTTTTCAAATCAAGCTTTTAATAAACATATGTAATTTATTTTACTTTGTGTTATTTAGTCACCATAATGGTGTTGGTGTGAACTGCATCACATTTATATTTGCTTTAGAAAGACTCATTTTTTTTTCAATTTCCAAACATACTTATTTTAATAGTTGCTGAACATGCAATGATGTAAAGTATAGAAAGTAAATAAATACACACATTCTTAAGACTGTCTGTTCACAGAATACCTTGAAAGTAAGGTAGTCATTATAGAATATTTACTGACCAACTATATCAACCAACATTACCACAAGCAGTGAACTTAAAAAGAACTGATTATTTGCTCCTGCTTAATTAATATTTCCTATTTGTGGCTTAATTTGATTTCTCTTCATTTCAGGTCTCAGGACTTCAATGATCATGGAAAGCCTGCTTCTGGGCGTTTTACTGGTGGGAAGTTTTGCAGTCATGACAGAGGCCTGCCCATTCCACTGTGTTTGCCAAAACCTGTCAGAATCATTAAGCACTCTCTGTGCCAACAAAGGACTCTTGTTCATCCCACCAAATATTGACAGGCGCACAGTAGAGCTTCGTCTTGCTGACAACTTTATTAGAGTGGTGGAGCCACAAGACTTTACCAATATGACTGGTCTAGTGGATCTAACTTTGTCCAGGAACACAATTCACGACATTCAGCCCTTTGCATTTGGGGATCTAGAGAGCCTTAGATCACTACATCTTGACACTAACAGACTGACTGAAATTCATGATGAGGATTTCAGAGGGATGCTAAACCTTCAGCACCTTATTATTAATAATAACCAGTTAGTAAATGTTTCAGCATTAGCTTTTGAGGATTTCTTGCTCACTCTAGAAGATTTGGATTTATCTTATAACAACCTTCAGAAAGTTCCTTGGGAGGCAATCCAAAATATGGTCAACCTTCATACACTTAACCTAGATCACAACCTTATAGACTTTGTCATGGAAGGATCTTTTGCTGAGCTTTACAAACTTGCTCGGTTAGACATGACCTCTAACAGGCTACAGACACTACCTCCAGATCCTTTGTTTGCCAGATCTCAGACAGGTGTGATAAGCCCTACTCCCTACAGCTCTATCATTACACTCAATTTTGGTGGCAACCCACTACACTGTAATTGTGAATTGCTCTGGCTCCGAAGACTGGTTCGAGAGGATGATATGGAGACTTGTGCCTCACCCTTACATCTGGCAGGTCGCTACTTTTGGTCTATACCAGAAGAAGAGTTTACATGTGAGCCACCTCTTATTACAAGACACACTCATAAGCTTTGGATACTGGAAGGTCAAAGGGCTACCCTTAGGTGTCGAGCAATAGGTGACCCAGAGCCTATGATTCACTGGGTATCACCAGATGATAAAATCATTTCCAACTCATCCCGAACAGCCTCTTACAGAAATGGTACCCTGGACATCTTGGTGACGACAGTACGAGATGATGGAGCCTACACTTGCATTGCTATCAATGCAGCTGGGGAATCTACAGCTTTGGTGGATTTAAAAATTATTCCCCTTCCTCACCGGAGCAATGGTACTATTCACATTGTACATCAGGACCCTGGATCCAGTGATATTACAACTTCTGCAAAAACGGGAGGGAACAGCACCGAGGGAAGCAGCAGAACTCAAGAGAGGTTGGTTCGGATAACAGATGTGACAGCCACATCTGCAGTTGTTCGATGGCTAATTGGGAAATCTTCCTATACCGTTTGGATGTATCAAATACAGTACAACTGCACAGTTGATGAAACTCTAGTGTACAGGTAAGAATTTTATTGGATAATATCAATTGACAAATCAAGTGGGATGTATCAGTTAAGTTTGCTGCAGGGATTTTCTAATGAGGATAAAAGTTAAACCATTTATATTTTAATGATTAATACATGCACATATTCCAAACCATCAAGGTCAATGTATAAACCCTCAACACATCTACATCTAGTGCATGAATAAGTCAAAAAAGGTTTTCAGGAAGTTTACCATTTAATTCATTCTAGGCAAAATTACATTACATTTTTAAAAAATGGCACTGCCTTTGGAAGAAGAAAAAAAAATAAACCAAGAGATTCTTCTCAAAAATATTTAAAAAGGAAATAAAACAGAAGGAATCATTTTGTTCCTTTTATACTTTAATATGTTGAAAGATCAACGCTGTTAGGATAAAAAGGCCTCTACAGAAAGCCTAGTCTTACAAGACTAGATGTATATATTATACATCTGGTGACAAGCATGAATGGATTTGGCTTAAATGTTTGTGAGAAAAATTAGAATGTTCAGTGGGTGTGAAATTCCAAAACCAACCCATTGCCTCATGAAGGGAGAGTTCAGAGCAGGGGCAGGGATTTAAACAACAAAGAGAAATGATGTTCTTCTCATGTCATCAAACCAATAGCAGGTTTAGGAAAAAATTATAGCTGAAAAGTATCCAAAAAAAGACCTCAGTTGAACATACATGAGTGTGTGGAAAATAAACAACCTATTGAAAAGGGAAAAAACCTCTGTTAGAGCAGCATGTGAGTTGGCTGCTGAAGTAATCACTGGACTAGTGGTAAAAGTGAACAACACATTGCCACTGGTCATTTGTGGTTTCTGTTGCTCAGTTATAATGATAAAGTTGAGGCAATTGTAAGGCTAGAAGAACAGAAAACTGTTAGCAAAATGATGAACTCAAGACAACATATAAGATAAGCAGTATGCTATCACACCCAGTAAAAAGGATGAAAAACAGCACCCATTAAGCGAGACCTTTTTGTTGCTGATAACGTAGAACCACAGGAGATGCAGATTACTGTAGTCAATCAATTCAAAACAGTACATGTATGTAATGACACTGATACCACAGCAGCAGAACCAGGTACCAACTCTTGACATGTCTACATGAATAACTAAAGTTAACATTACTGTCTAATTGCAAACCCTGCCATACCTGAATACAGCTGCTGCATTTCAACTTATTTTATAAATAGACCACACTACTTCCTGTCTTACACACACTATGGCACCCATTGTGACCCCATTTAGAACTAAGCGGGTTAAAAAATGGACTTACTTCTCTAAACTCCATTTGCTGTTATTCCATGTAGTGATGCAATAGCACAAATTATAGCAAGATATACAATTTAATCATTAACATATGTTATTAAGCTTTTGATTTGACAACAGCAATTTCAGTTTTTTATTCACCCCTCCAACCCCAACCCCCATCATTCCCCAAACCAGTCAAGCCCTTTACGGTTTCCCCCCAAGTTTTTCCATACATGAGCACAATACATTACATACAGTATTTCTCTAATATATGAACAGTAAATGGACACTGCAACCCTGAACGTTTAAAGTGCACTGGAGGAAATTGGGGGTTTGTTTTTAGAAAGAAACTCTACAGGCATAGCCTTTCCAGTGATGATTTTGCTGCTGTGCAGTCCCAACATTTTACCAAGTTGTCTCCAGACTTGTATTCTTGTCCTGAGAATCACTTCTGAAACAGCTAGATTACAAACACCACCCCATGCACACACACCTTAAAGAATGAGACAGTGAGGGAATAAAAAATTGACTAGCCTAAAGTTGGCCAAAAAAAGATTTTTAAGAATTGTTAAGATTTTCTCAGTTAGCATCTGTACAAATACTGAAAACCTAGTTTTAGATTGCTGGCAAGAAGCAGTGATAAATGGAGTACAGGACACTCATGCATGGCCATCAGGGTGTGCATTTTTGTCATTGCACCAGGCTCACATTAAAGTGCATACCTGTCATTGTGACCACAGGCATTGTGGTCAGAGAATATTGTCACCCCTGTGAGTACCCATAAGATGAGTGGACTTTTTTGCCCTCAGCTGGGAACATTTGCAGCTTCAAGTCTTCAGTTTATTCCTTTCCATTGTTAACCCACTCCTTTATGAAACCTCTGCCACTGCCTGGGCTTACAGAACATCTGTCTGAGGCTGAAACACTTTTGAACCATAAATGGTTGGAATGTAAATATGGAGGGGTGTGCTAATGCCAACTATCACTGTAATAATTTTAAAATAAACTGATAAACCCAAAGGCAAACTGTATAGAATTGGGTTGAAATTGTGAGTCAAAGTAGACATTTTAGCAAGTTATTCAAAAACAGAAACAATAATTAGTCTAAATATACTTTAGCTCAGATTTGAATTTGAAAGGAATTCAATGTTTTGAATTGAATCAATAACTTTTTTCATTTTGATTTTAAAAACCTTTGTTATAAAATACAAAGATATACCTCAAACACTAAACTAATGATAACAGCAGAAAACTGTTGTCCAATAGTGTGCAGGATCTACTGAATCTCAAGGGCTAAACAGGAAAAGGTTTGAAGGTCAGACTAAATGATAAATGGAGCAGAGCAATTTTCTGCAAGCTATACAATAATAATAGGACATAACTAAATGAAGAGAACTAAACTGAGACAGCTTGTGTAAAAAGTCAGACATCTAATTTTGAAGCAATATACTGAAAAAGAAAAAAGAAACAAAGACCAGACAAAGCAGTCACAATAGTACTGTACATTTTTTATCATCTTCCCTGGACTACAGATATGATTATAAGTGAACTGAAGCCTAATGTAATGAAAACAAATTTGTACATTGATATTAGATGTACATACAGTGTACATCTAATATCACATTAGTTACTTTACAAATGAGTTTGTGATAAAATATCCTACTAATGGAAAAAATATAAAATTGTTTCAATTATTTGTAATGTGTGTAAATTTTATCATCATACATTTTATACAAAAGAGACTCTTACTTGCTCAGATTTAAGATAAACGTGTGAATATGATAAATAGAAGGGAAATTTACAGGTGTCACTGCTATCTAGACTGCAGTTTAAGCTTCAGCATGAAGATGGTCAAATTTTGACATAATACTGTATTTCAAGCACTTAACATATTCCTTAGAGAAGCCTATAATGGCTTAGACAAAGAATAATGACAATGGGGTGCTGGTTCATTATGATGTGAAGTGTTCCTTGTCTACACTGTAGAGATTGTTAATGATGCATGTTTTTGAGTAACAAAAAGGCAACACCATCTTAGTCTCCGTGTCTGCGCAAGAATGACCAGCTCAGAAACATGCAATACAGTTGGCAAGAGAGTCACAGCAACAACAACAGAATTTATTTATATAGCACATTTTCATACAGTAGCTCAAAGTGCACAGCAATATACTGCGGATGACAGGAAAATATAGTACCCTAAGTTCTTGTCTATAAGCCGGACTCATGTATTAGCCGGAGACCAAAAATCATACGAATTTTTAAAATAAAATCGTATCATAGATAAGCCGGACTCATGGATAAGCCGAACATACTATAACCTATAACTAATAGAAGGGAGGGAGGTCAGTGGTCTCACTCGCGCCCATTTAATTTCTTTAAGGGGGGAGAGAGTGTGAGATATTGCCGTCTCTCTCACTCCCCGCATGGCGCGGTTGGAGCGGCCGGAGCGCGTTCTTTCTGCTCTGGGCGTCGCCGAGTCAACACGAGCGCGTAGCGGTCATTTAAATTGTGATTTTATATGTAAGCATATTTAAATATATATCGCGGATTTCTGCGGACAATGGGTCTTTTAATTTCTGGTACATGCTTCCTCAGTTGGTTTGCCCAGTTGATTTCATACAAGGGACGCTATTGGCAGATGGCTGAGAAGCTAGATTGCTTACTTTTCTGTCAATCTTGCGCTGACTATCTGTGATCCTGACGTATGGGGATTGAGCAGGGGGGCTGTTTGCACACCTAGACGATACAGACCCTTGTCTAAAAATGCTGAAAGATTATCTTCACGTTGCTATCTTTTGTAAAGCTGATTCCTGAAAAGACATGCTGCACAGTGCTTCGCATACTTAAAAGCTCGAAGGGCACGTATTGATTTTTGACTGAAAAACAAACTCTCCCTCTCTTTGTCTGCTCCTGACGGAGGGGGTGTGAGCTGCCGCCTTCAACAGCTTTGTGCCGCGGTGCTTCGCATACTTAAAAGCCAAACAGACATATTGATTTGTTTCTTCCTTTGAAGAGGAAGATATGTTTGCATTCTTTTAATTGTGAGACTGAACTGTCATCTGTCTTGTCATGGAGCACAGTTTAAACTTTTGAAAGAGACAAATGTTTGTTTGCAGTGTTTGAATAACGTTCCTGTCTCTCTACAACCTCCTGTGTTTCTGCGCAAATCTGTGACCCAAGCATGACAATATAAAAATAACCATATAAACATATGGTTTCTACTTCGCGGATATTCTTATTTCGCGGGTGGCTCTGGAACGCAACCCCCGCGATGGATGTATAAGCCGGACTTATGTATAAGCCGATATTCTATTTTTTCATTTTCACAACTTTTTTCCTTAGATAAGCCGCGGCTTATTGACAAGAACTTAGGGTAATTTAAATATAGGGACAGCAACATAATCATTTAAATTGTATATATGTTGGAGAGGGCGGCATGGTGGTGCAGTAGGTAGCGCTGCTGCCTTGCAGTTAGGAGACCCGGGTTCACTTCCCGGGTCCTCCTTGTGTGGAGTTTGCATGTTCTCCCCGTGTCTGCGTGGGTTTCCTCCAGGTGCTCCGGTTTCCTCCCACAGTCCAAAGACATGCAGGTTAGGTGCATTGGCGATTCTAAATTGTCCCTAATGTGCGCTTGGTGTGTGTGTGTGTGCCCTGCAGTGGGCTGGCACCCTGCCCGGGGTTTGTTTCCTGCCTTGTGCCCTGTGTTGGCTGGGATTGGCTCCAGCAGATCCCCGTGACCCTGTAGTTGGTATATAGCGGGTTGGATAATGGATGGATGGATATGTTGGAGATGAACAGAGTATATTCCTACAGTCTTATTTTGTTCAGTTTAGGGCCATAAACAAATCTAAATGTAAGCATGTTTTCTGCCTGTGCTGCATCTGAAACATTTAAAATAATACTCTAAACTTTAACAGTGCTTCAGAAAAACATCTCAAGTAAAATTATGGTAATTTTCTCAAAAATTAGCAACTACTGCTTACAGGTAGATTTTTACATTTACTTCTTTCATCACATAGCTAGAGTAATACAGTAAGCATTTGCTGTTCCTATTACAGCAGCAGATGCAGTTATTATTTCACTTTACTTTTAATATGTTTTTTGGCAAGGACAGACCAGACCACATTATCCTTAGCAACTTTCCTCCTAGTGAATTTCCAATTTATGCTCTAAGCTTAATCAAGAGAAACCATATCATCTTATCCTACAGGATGCCCTAGATCTGCCTCTGGATCTTCTTCCAATAAGCTGTTTCTACTACATCTCCCATGAGAGGCACATAACATTCCAAACCATGTACACGAAACTGGCTTCCCTCAACTGGAAGCTACAGCACTTCTAATTGAAGGTCCTTCTGTGAAGCTCAGTTCCTCATCTTACACTGAAAATAAGCCCATGAAACGTGCCTTGGAACTTCATTTCAATCATATGCACTTGTGATCCATTCTCTTGGTCAAGAAAGGAGATGTACACTGATTAAATACTTCATTTCCATAACATACACACTTCAATTAACAAGGTTAAACTAAAAACTTTAAAAATAAGTGACTTATACCAGCTCCAGTGATGCAATTTTATTGAAGCTATTAATTCTGATATTTACTTCCTCCTCTAAAATTGTCTGGTTATTTCCCCCCAGTTTATTAAGATGTGCAGCTTAATTATAATTTAGATTGGGTCACACACCAATACTGCATCTAATGGAGCTTTACAGTTTAAAATGCAATAAAATAAGTGTCTGCATCAGGTGTTCTGAAGAGGAAAATGGGAAAGCAAAAAATGTTGACATTTTCATTTCTAAAATTAATGTGATTGCATTTGACTAAAAGCATTTACATATCTTGATAGAACTATCAAAAACACTGTTATTCAGATAATTTAGAATTCAACTGGGCTGGGAGAGGATGAAAAATATATTTCAAATGGATAGAAAAGTCCCCCCCCCCCCCCCCCCAAAACAAGACTATTTTGTCCTGAACCAAAACAAAGAAGATGCTGAGTAATATCTGCATGGATTGTCTGAATAACTGAGTGATGCCATTAAATGAAATGTCCAGTCAGATCAATCACAGAGGAGGACAAACAAAAATACACACATACTTTGTTAAGCATATGACAGGTACTGACTTGTGTGTCACCACTGCATGCTTTTACTTATCACATAAACTACAGATAATGTAATAGGAGGCAGCTTCTTGTTTTACTGTT
This sequence comes from Erpetoichthys calabaricus, assembly GCF_900747795.2. NCBI lineage: Eukaryota > Metazoa > Chordata > Cladistia > Polypteriformes > Polypteridae > Erpetoichthys > Erpetoichthys calabaricus. The sequence continues at coordinate 78,621,692 of NC_041394.2, forward strand.
CACTGAATCATTGCTTCACCAAGACGATGCGATAGAAAAAGTAAAGGATCATACTCAATAACTAAATGACATTTGAGACCCTAAAGCAGTCAGAACAAAAAAAGTCTAAACCCTAAAGCACAATGAGCTGAAATCAGATGGGCAAGTCACCCGTCAAACTGCAAGGTAGGGGCTGAAAGCTTTTAATTTCACATGGCCTTTAAGGGATGTGCTGATAGACAATTTGAAGAATGTATCTGATGAAGGTGAAGTGCGCTAGGAGCTAACAGTTCAACTATGATTAAAGAAAGGGCATGTAATTAAGTGGCTACAATTGCAAGCTCTTAAAAGGATTCAAGTATTAGCCTATAGTGCTGATTTGCAAATGCACACACAATAAAGTGATGGAGAAAGTCTGGGTTAAGGAAGCAAGATTCCGTCTACTTCATACCAAAAAAGTAACCAAAATGTTATACTAAGTCTTTGTTTCTCAATACACAGTGTAAAGGATACCAGTTTTGTAAAAATGCATTGTAAAATAAGATCACCCATGTCTAAGCCCTCCTTTCCACAGAAGGTTTGCAAGGAGCTAAAAGGGCAGTACTGCAGAAAACAATGGAGCCAACCATGGATGTACAGTAAATCCAGGCCATTACAGAGTAAAACCTATAATTACAGTGCAGGTTCAGTGTTGCCAATTAATCTAATACTGTATTCACTTCCCTGGGATGTTGGAATAGCGAAGACTCAGCACAAAAACGTGAACATGGAGAAAATGCAAAATATACAAAAAGTTACTGGAGCTCTGAATGAGCTGCACTAACCAGGAGTCTACCAGCAAACCAAATGGTCTTTTATAAATAAACACAAATACAAACAAAATATATTTACAATTAAATGTAATGTACACATTTGAAGTCACTTAATGTTTAAATAAAATGTCTAACTGTAGCCTGATAGAACTGAAACATAAAATACAGCAGTTTATTTTGCGCTGCATCACCGATACTTGGAAAATACATAATGCACACCACTGAAAAGGTAGGCTCATGCTGCACATGGAAGAGGGGGGTTATGGGTGAAAATGAGCTTTGATATTTAGAGTGCACAAATCAATAAGAAAAGAGCATCTTGCTGACTATGCAAGTTGCAGGCTGAGCTACTGGATTTCACCCAGGGATCAGCTTACCTTCCACTGTCTTTTTACCCCTACTCCTGCATCATGAATTGACAAATACAAGGGCTGTAGCTGCAAAGATTTGCAAGCATGGGTCTCTTGAGGATCATGTCAAGTGGAGCCCACACTCCAATCATTCTTTTAAAAGGAAACAGGAAAGGTTAAGTTATGAGGCAAAGATTTTTTTTTTTTTTTTTTTTTAAATAAAAAAAATGCAACTTTCATTGTGCTCTAATCCACCCCCCTTTATAAGCCTGGAGATAAAACTATAAAATGTTACAGTCTGATTAAAGTGTGATGGCAGGCAAGCTGTAGTTACTTACCCCACTGGAACTGTACAAGCCTAATCATTCCCACTATAAACACTGCCTCTGAGTGCACTGCCAGCTGGTGTTTTTTTCACAAAACTATGCTAAACTAGGTTAGATTTTTAATTAGAAAACCAAAAGGGGCCATAATGCACCGCGCCAAAACATCTTATATTTTTCGAGGTGTCATGTTCTGCATCTGACTATGGCAAAATCTAAAAGGGATTTGTGAAATTAAACATGAGCTTATAACAACCACCAAGAGGAATGCCACATTTACAGGGCTAGCATTTTTGTTTTGCTACCTTCCCTCCAGCAGCCCATCCAAAAAAAGTAGATTGTGAATTCATATCCGCTACAACTGACTCTCAGCGGAGCTCACTAGCATTCCTTGTTGCTATGCAGAATTCTCTCACACATGCCAGCTCAGAGGAAAACACACACACACACACACACACACACACACAGAAAAAGGTGAGATACTGCAAGAAGGCCTATAAAAAGAAAGCTTTTTTAAATTTTATAACAGTACTAAATGCAGTAGGCTGAAGTGAGCAGTGTAGGTATTTTGATTGACAAACCAAGAAGAAGAAGAAACAAAAGTGCTACTGCAGTGCACAATGACTTTGGGGAAGAATCACTAAGCACAGTAGTTACATTTTAATGTCAAAAATAAGGAAAGACTTGAACCTTTCTGAGCTGACATTGAACCATCATGGGTAAGTAGTTTCATTAGTATGGGTCTGTTAAAACACAAACTTGACTTAAGCCTGAGACACACATAGTGCTCCAAGAGAGGGACAAGACGACAACAAAGTACTAACACCATGTTAAAGAAAAATAATTGGAGTTGGGATGAGAAATTAATTTAAATGTTTTTAAAAGTAATTCTATTGATCCTAACTGTATATTGATGGGACCGATTTCTTCCAGGGAGCAGTCATGCCTCTTAAAATGATGTTAAATCACAATTTAAACAAAATAAAAAAAAAAAAAAAAAGTATTTGCAACATCTCCAAAATGGAAGCTACATCCATATTACAATCAATATAAAGTGCCCTGTCAAGACCAAAAGCATCAATACCATAACATACCACTGTTACTAGGTCAAGCCACAAGCACGCATAAAGCATGCTAAATCTACAGTTATATATTACACAGGCGTCCGCTAACTTCAAAGAATCGCCCAGGGCAAGGGATGTAGTCCTGATGCAGTGGAGGTGTTACTTGGAAAAACTAAAGCTTCTTCCAAAATTTATTGTTTTGGTGCGATTACTTCAGACTGACTGTTGTGAGTTGTTTTCATTGCTATCAGTAACCAAGTTGACATAATGTATATTAATTTTTCGATGCCAATATTCACTTAAGTGGACGCACATGTAAAATGCATTTGCTTAAACAAAGCTCACTTACATGAACACATTGAGGCATAATGCAAGATGTAATATGAATAATGCACACAAAGCAGTAGTAAGCTAGCACATAGAACAAATGTAGCATCTGACAAATACGGAGGTATTGTATCAGACATACTTACTAACCCGGTTAAACTGTTGAGTAAAGTAATAGATTTTTCTTGTTAAAGGTATTCATTGACATACATACAAGGCTACATTCTGGCACTGGGGACAAATCAATATGAGCTTCTCTCTAATTATAGGGGAGAGGTCAAATATACCGTACTGCATAAGACAATATCATCACACATACTTAAGTAAACGGTCTTTCAAATTTGTCATGACCGTAGAGCCAATACCTCATGCGAAAACAATCACTGCTATACCACTTTCATATCATCTGGTAGTGACTCATCCTGTGAGAGTACAGGCAGGCGAGACACTGAAGGTGAGGAGCCGTGTGAACTGAAGGTGCGTAAAAAGAGGTGCAATGAACAGCACAGCAGGTTGGATTGTCCGTCTTGGGCCAAGCAAAGTAAACATGGTCACCAGTGTTGTATGAAGACTTGTGAGAACAGTTAGCCCCATTTGACGAAGAGGGTGAAAGGAAGGCTGACACACTGGCATAAGCAGCTATTTGAAGGTCCTTAAAAGGACTGTTTATGGTAGGAAAAGAGCCTGATCAGCTCCCATTATTAGCCTTGAGATATTGCTCATCCTCTGTCTTTAAAGAGGACTGCTGTCCTCACAAGTCTTCAGGCCACATTCTTTCCTTTGCTTGGTCTGAGTCAGAACATCCAACCCGCTGTACTATTCATTGCACTTTTTAATCTTGTGGCGATTAAGGACCATGATGCATGCTACAAAATACAAAACATACACAAGAGACACTAGTGAACAAGATTGCAAGCAAGACGTTGATGCCCAATGCCCTACCAGACCGCCAGAAAAATTTTATAGTAGAGTGTTCTTCTTTCATAGTAAATGAGAAAATACAAAATATTTAATAGAGTACATATATTTATTATTTTTTAGTGAAGCATTTAAGTACACATATCTAATTATTAGTTAGATATGTGCTGTACTATTATATGACTAGCAGCACAACCTGTTTTGTTTAAAATGCACATGGTGTGGAAAGGTCATTGCGCCAGCTATAGCCGTTACAAATGTGATCGATTGGACATTAAAGTAGCAAAAAGATACTTGCTATGGACCTTGGATGCAAGTACAATTGGACATTACTACTGTAGATAGGACATACGTCAATGGATACCAGTACTTATTTCTGACTTGCTTTTAAATTTGGCTCAATTACACCCTCGAGACTACAACTGACATATGTGGTGCCACACATACTTCCTTACTTACCTGGTAAAACTGCTGGATGCTACAGATTACCTCCTATATATATTTGCTACAAAAAAGTTTACAGTAGGGCAGGACGGTGAGGTACTGTTTAGTAATAAAGAGTCAATGTCCTCAGAATTACTTGCCGTTTCTGTAGAAATCTTGGGACTCATTGTTTTCCAACCAAATCTTCAAAATGAGTTTTTTTTACTCAATTTGGCAGTTCTAAAATTATGTACCATGTGGGGTTCTGTGTGTTTGTGACAGCAAGCCCAGTCATGAACTGGCACTGTAAAAAAATGGTGGCAAAGGCTCAGAGAATAAATTATACTAAGTGGGTTTAAGAAAATTATGTTATGATGTAAACTTCTTTTAGAGTAGCTTTAAGCAATCATGCATTTAACAAAAAAAAAAAAACAAAAAAAAAACACCTCTCTTTGTAATATGCTTGACGGAGGAAGTAATGTATATATATGTCTATTAAATAGTATCATTGCTGAGATATTCATTTATAAGTCATAGAAAAATAAGATGAATTAAAGTTCAGTTAATAGAATTAATAATATCCCTTCAATGATTTTCTTTTCCTTCCCTTTTCCTAGAATTTTACCCTCCACAAGCAAAGCATTTGGACTCAAGAACCTGGTATCAGGAGTAGACTACGATTTGTGTGTCCTGGCAATTTTTGATGACATTGTGACTTCTTTGGCAGCAACCAAAGTGGTGGGCTGTGCCCAGTTCACCACCAAAGACGATTATCCACACTGCCACTCACTCCATGCGCACTTCTTGGGAGGCACACTAACAATCATTGTTGGAGGAGTAATTGTAGTCACCTTGTTGGTTTTTACAGTTGTCATGATGGTTAAGTACAGAATCTGCAGCAGTGCCAACTCACTGCCAAAAGTGACTGATGTATATTCCCAAACCAATGGCAATCAACTTATGCCAAATGGGATTTTATCACAACGAAATATGGCTCCTCTTCCTAAACCCCCAATTATGGCAGATAAAAAAAGAGCACCATTTTCATCCGAGCATGATCATATGGCCCAATATTATGGAACAAAAATTCAATGCAAGAGGGTCAAGCCTAGGTACAGGAGTGAGCAGCATCACACAATGCCAGCTACAAAATTTGCTCTACCACCACCATCTGCAGAAAACTCACAGGACTACAGCAATGAAAGGTCTGAATGGAAATCCTCTTCCACAAAAGGGGCAACCTGGGAGAGGCCTTCCAGTGTTGGGATTCCCAAAACCAAGCGTAGCTGCTCATTTGACATGGGAGAAATTGCCACAACAACCTGCTATAGCTACGCCAAACGGTTAAGTGTGATCTGGACCAAACGCAGTCAGTCTCTGCATGGCATGATGATGCACTGTGCAGAAACAACAGACATTACAGGTAAGAAGATGATCTTTCCAAACACAGATGAGCTGGAAGAAAGTGTAGTGTAATACTCCAAAAAACAAACAATGAACAAACAGGAACAAATCTGAACCACAAGAGGCACAACCTTCCAGGCTAGATGGTGGTGGCTGTTGAAAATTACACCAACTCCTCTGACCAGCCTCCACAGGCCACGGAAATAAAATGCCCAGGTGTTTGTGTTTTTTTTTTTCTTTTCTTGTGCTGCCTCTCTGTGCCAATGGATTCTGAAAAGTCTCAGATTGTTAACACACACACAAAAAACGAGTACATAGAGTGTACAAAAGGCTGTTGCTTCTTTCATCCAAGGTCTTTACAGTTTCACACACACACAAAGTCTTCTTTATTTTCCCCCCCCCTTGTAAACCTGAACTTTCATAGCCTCTTTAAACCCATATGCTTTGGTGATCTAAATTCACAAGAGGGAGTATGGAAGAGAAGTGATATAAAGAAAAAAATATATAAGGCAGCCAACCAACAAAAACACCAATGAAGAAAGCTATCAGAATTAGTAACTTGTAAGGCTGAGCAAATATGCCATATTCAGTTTGACACAACAGCTTGGGGTTTGGAGTACAACTGAATACGCTTCAGCGAGAAAGAGAGAGATGTCAGATGGAGCAAAATCACCTCTGAAGAAATTACATTTTCTGAGAAAAATGAAGAGGAGGAAGTGCAAGTCACAGCATTCTGTGATCATGTTTTTCTTTTTGGTCAGGGTAATAGACTAGGAGGGTGGGAAAGCATCCATTTGATTGTAATTCCATTCTTAAATTTATACTTTGGTTTTTAGCATTAAGGAAAGATAAATCTGTTTTTCCTGGATCTACACCTTCCTTAAAATTTTTATTTTTTGATATACTTATTTATATTACTTTGTTTTATTTATGTATTTTTTAAGGGGGTGTGTGTGCTGAGAAGGGATTGTAAAGGATTTATTATACTGACAGACTGGAAACCTCATATTGTTTCACTTTTTTATTTGCCAAAGTTCATGTATCCTGACAAACAACAATAAAATGTTTTGGGGATTTTTTTCCCTTTCTTGGCATTCTATACTTTCTGTAAAAAAAAAAAATGCATGATCACAGAATCTAAGGCTTTGTTGTGTTATACGATTTTTTTACTCTGATGAACACTGCAGATACCCAGCATTCATCACCGATTCTTTAATTTATACTTCTTATATACAATTTGCACATTCTTTTGTATTACTATGCAATACACTTAACGCATAAATGTGTTAAGAATACATTTAAATATTACATGGAATGACTGAGTAAGTAAAAATATCTTGACCTAAAACTAACCATTAGTTAATACACACCTTTTTTTTATCATCATCTATGAACGTCAATGTCATCCACCCAAGAGATGTGTGGATTGCAATTACAAACATTATACAAATTACATACTGTAAAAGAGAAAAACCCAATAGTTATTTGTACCCCATTTGAAGAGGTTTATAACTCTAGTTTTCACATTTGCAGAGTTAAAATACAGATTAAGTCTATACATGATTAAACTCATTCAAGTCACTAAGCATGTGTTATGATAGCATACATCCAAATACATGAACCTACTGGTGGAGAGCACAATTCTCAGCAAAAACTGAATCATAGAGGCAAAGACAAATTAAAATCAAGCCTTGGGAAATATTACAGAAAAGCAGTGTGCTCTGTAGAAATACGTAAATGGTACAGTTTAAAAGCTAAAATGCAAATGGTCATCCTTCAAACTTGCTTGCATGTGGAACAAAATCTTTGTAAAAGTAGAAACTGCTTCCATTTTTTATATCAAGAGCCTGTCCATAGAAAAAGCAATTTTGTGTATCATTTTCAATATTCTTTCAGCTATCTCCTCCCATCCTAACCACCAATGATTTCAAAACTATTCAATAAGTTATACTTTTTCTTCCCTAAACGAATGAAAGTATTTATAGACATTTGGTATTATAAAATGAAGCATTAGATTGAGAGGCTAATGCTTCAGAAAGATACCGTACAGTATGATATACTGTAAATAGACAAAGTGAGGAAAAAAGAAAAAGTACTGGTAGCACACTAATCAATGAGCAGCGACAGAAAGAGAGGCCAATCTGAAAGAGGGCAGGCAGTATTTCCGGATGCAGAGAATCTGAGTTTGACACCCCTGGTGTAGTGGTATCATTGTGGTCGAAATAGAACACTGTATACACCCAATGTGGGCCGGAATCTTTGGTGTATTTAGAGGTCATAGGGCTCTATGCATACAAAAAGGCTTCACAAATGACACTATAATCTAAAAGTGTCGCTTCACATTTCAAATGTAATGTGTGATTTATACTATGCTAGCCCAGTGGTTCTCAAAGTGCATTCTGGGGAACACTTGTGGTTAAAAGGTTTTTGTTCCAAACAAGTTCAGGTTTCAGCTGGACTCCTAGCCTAATGAAATATGCTCTTATTTCCCAGGATTTAGAGTCAATGTAGAAATAATTAAGCTAAGTTTGGTTTTCTTTTTATGTTTGAATGAAACAAACATTTAAGTATGTTACATGTGAATCATTTATTTTTTTATTTTTTTATTTTGTTTTACACCATTCTCCATTATTTACTAATGAGCATGGGGCTGACACTGAAGTATCTGCAGCCTTTCGGCATTCTGTGTTGTAAAACTGATGAGAACAGCAGCTTGCAGCCACATGAACCAAGTTGGAGAACAATTACTATAGTAAATAATTTACCATAATTTAACAGTAAATTGGTTGAACTGTTTACTGCTTTTATTTTACAGATCTAAACACCTATAATTACAGTATTACTATTGGATTGAACAATATCAATTAAAGACCAGTATTTAGATAAGCTGCTTTCCTGAACTAATAGGCATTACTTTAAATTAAATATAAAAAATATTTTAACTGATAAAAGATCTTTATTTATTAAAATATTGCAAAGTTTTTAGTGTTAGAATTTTTTTATAATGTACATTACTTTTACAGGCATTCCATGTTTTAAGTCAGCATCATTGTGAGTCAATGGAAATACAATTATTCATAAAATATTCTTGCACACTGAAACAATGAATTGATATTGGCAGCTGAAATACTGCCTAAATGTGAACTTATATGCATTTGATTTAAATTTTTATTTACTATTAATTGCACTACAATTTATTTTACAGGTTTTTTTTTTTTTTACATTAGAATTAGTCATTCCTACTTCTTGATGTGTAATTATAAATATGCATTTTTCCTTATACTATATAATATAAACAAAAAAATAAACCCAGTACAACCTTTATTTATTTATTTTTTTTTTTTGTACGAAACTGTGAACTAGTTTATCAAAACGTATATATGCAGAACGTTCAACCACTAGAACTGCTAAACTTAATAAATGTTTGTGAGTTGTAATGGAAGTATCTGACTCTTTCTGTAAGTGCACTGCACTAACATTCAGAAGATCCATTTAACAATAGTAATAGGCTGTCTTGTTTATTTTTAAGTCATCATTACAACAAGTAAAAGCAGCAGCTTTTGTTTCTGTATGAGCTTTTGACACATCACTCATCAGATGCACACATTTGAAAAACAGGAAAAATGTGCCATTGTCTCTCTCTCTTCTTGTTTTTCATTTTCCTATCTATAGTGACATTTCATGTGACACTTCTATGAAATGAGTTAAGAGTTTTTATAAAAAAAAAAAAAAAAAAAAAAAGCGTATGGCAGAGCAAACAGCCAAGTCCTCTATTAGAACAATAAGCCTGTATTCCTGAATCAGCAAGGCGACTTTCACAGTCCACGATAACACCACCACATCAGGAAAACAAGGACATGCAAGTTTGAAAGCCTTAATTCAAAAAAAATCTCAAACCTGTCAGTACCACGGAACAGTGACCAGCCCAGACACCTGTGTAGCTTTAAAAAGTGAACAGAGTGGCAGAACTCGCTCTTCTCCTCCCCCATCTATCTACCTTCGTCATGAGATCTTTGTCATTGTGGTTAAAAACTAACATTCTTTATGAAAGTGTGGCTTGTCTTATTTTCATATTTTCTCTGTTGGGTCATTAGTAGTTTTTATTCTAACATTTAATTAGCTGTGATGTGTTGTGCTATGCAAACAAACACAATGCATTTTAATGGCTGGCATAAATGGGATTTGTGTAAATTACACATCGATGCGATTGAGATATATATTTTATATATATTTTTTGGAAAAACTAACCTGTTACTGCAGGCTGTACATAACATGTTTTGAATACAGATGATGCAGGATGCATTAAAAAAGGTCTATGGCTGGATCTGGCCCGTGGGCCTCGAGTTTGACAAACCTGCACTAGATAGATTCCGCAAAAGATTCTCATGTGGAGGAAGGTTAGCTGCAGGTATTTTGTTGTTTCTCTCCGTTTTTAGCTTCAGTTGGTTTAAAGGGAAATATAAATGTAGTCTACTTGTCGAGCTGCTTCCTCCCACATGTTTAAAATGGGGTCTCATCCATGGTTCTTTTCACTGATCATGCCCTGCAATAAGAGTGTTAGGATATACAATACCCCAAAGTGATACAAACTGGGGGGGTTTGGGGGGCTTAGAATTGAACAAAACACCCCCACAGATTAAGAGTATAATGGTTGACTTAGCAATCAACCGAGTACATTTACACTAGTGGAACTAATCTTACAGGTGGTTGTTAAACCCATGCTTCACCTGTGGTTGAAGACAGTTTTAGAAAAACTGTAAATCAATATTAAAAAAAGCAAGAATTTAAATTGGTCTAAATTAATGAAGTATTATGGTGGAGACTAAATAGAGTGCTTTGAGAAATAGTGAAATGGATATTGTGCAGCCTGAGCTCCAGAACCTCCAGTAAAGGTTCAGTGATGTTGAAATCTGTCTTCAGAACATATTACTTCTTCCACGACTTAATGGTGTGCTGACTTTGGATAACACAAGTTTATGAATTGTAGCCTTATCACAAATTCTACTTTTATGAAGCTAGCACACTACAGGCTTTGTCGAGACTGAGTCACAGTGATGCAGATTCAGTTCTGTGATCATATCTGAAATGGTAATTCTGTGGTATTTGTCACCTATTCATCTATACATCCCTGTCCATAAGCTTTTGCCTAAAACTATCACTTCTCATTGCTGAAGCAGTTGCTGATGTTTGGGATATGCCAAGATTGCCAAGAACTTTCTCCAAATGTCACAGACTTTTCTCCCTTGACATATGAAATAATTTTGCAGTTTTTGAGACCAATGCAACGGCAGTTTGGGTACAGACAATTTGGCCTCTTAATTAGCTGCCTCAGGTTGCTTCGAAATCCCACATATGTATCAAAGTGCTAATTGTCAGACTTCTTTTACAGCTGACACAAACTGCTCATAGGCAATCAATCTAATATGACTCACCCTTTGCAGCTGCATTTCTAAGTGTGATTCAATTACTTCCAAGTTAAACTTTTTTTCATGTGGTATTTCCGGTACTTTGTCCACCTTCTGTGCATTATTCAGCAAAATCTTTAAATTCAGAAGCCTCTAAACTTAGGCTTTTGTATAAATCAAAACAATTTCAGAATATTGTAGGCAGGCAGGCGAGCCACTTAGATCTGAGCCCATTCAGTAAATGATCTTGCCTGATAAGTAGTGCAGATGCAGTTTTTGGCTTTTTTGCTAGTTACCAAAACAAGCTTTGACACAGGAACCTGACTATAATTGCAACCATCCATTTTTAGAACCCTTAATTTGTGCAATGCACCCCATCCATTAGCAAACCTCTTATGAAGTACCACAATTATGTAATTGGAATTGATACGTAGATTTAAACCATTCCACAAGGGAATAGTTTAAACAGCTATCTCTGAGACCTGCCACAACTGACTAATTCTGCTCATTAAGACAAATAAATATTAAAATAAAGTCAGAGAAAAGGTAATACAAAAGCCACAAGCTCAGGAGAGGTAGAGGAACACTGAGACTCTGAATATTCACCTAAACAGAGCAAATAAATGTACTGAAGATAGAAACATGTAGGAAATATATTCAAGTGGGTAACTTTAAAAAAATAAATCTAATCCCAATGATATGGTCATGAAGGTTAGATGTTTCAGGGGATAGCAGCCAACGGGAAAATTTGAGATAATATATAAAAAGTTTCTGTACATTATCTGTGTGGTATAACTATAAAAACTCCATATGATTCTGTGAAAAATCATATTTTTTAAAATCACAGTAAATGTGATGTTCTTTTAGGAAGTTATTAAACTAAATTATGTTTAGTTTCATGACTTGTTAATACTTAAAGGAATATGGTAAATTTCACCAGGCATTAAGCTCACATAATAAATTTTCTTCTTTTGAATTTAACTCTTTGTGGACCAATGTTTTCTCTTAACAAGGCCTTCAGTTGCTGGACTAAAGGCTTCTGTCATATGTCCCTCAGGTAGAGTTGAAGAATTGTCAGTAAAGTCTTTGTTCAAGGAATCATTGTTGTTTTGTTTAAGCCCCACACACAACCATTCATTAACAATTATTTTGATGTTTGATTAGACTTTGAAACTCTTGGTTTAAAACGTATTTGTTTTTAACAAAATCGAGAGAGAGAGAGAGAGAGAGAGAGAGAGAGAGAGAGAGAGAGAGAGAGAGAGACAGAGAGAGAGAGACAGAGAGAGAGATAGAGAGAGAGATAGAGAGATAGAGAGATAGATAGATAGATAGATAGATAGATAGATAGATAGATAGATAGATAGATAGATAGATAGATAGATAGATAGATAGATAGATAGATAGATAGATAGATAGATACTTTATTAATCCCAAGGGGAAATTCACATCTATTGGATATGCTTGTTTCGAGACAAGGTTGAAAAATGCTCTCCCACTACTTCTACATGTCATATGAATACAGTGAGCACAGTTTGCCTGTCTGATTATGTTAAGTTAAACTATGAGTGTGTGTAATGTAAAACACTGCCTTTCTATCAATAGCATGACGCTTAGCTAAGATTCATAAATTAGTAAAATTATACAGAATAAAAAAGGATGCAAACCTCTGGCAACCGTTTTTGAATCAATCACTCAAAATATGGTTCAGTAGCAATGACTTCCTGATACAAGAGAGACCACATAAGGTGAAATGTGTAAAAAGAAAAGATGGCTTTAAACACGCTTCCTGAAGTTCAGAAGTTCAAGTATAATTGAACAGTTCAGTCTGTATGAAGATGTTTCAATGCTGCTCATCTTATTTTTAAGAACAGTTCTTAACCTGAATTAAATTAATAGGCTTTGTTTTGTGGTGAAATGCAAGTTCAGAAAAAGTAATCAGTGATTTTTTAAAGCAAGACACTCTTAAGCAGAAGAAAAATATTCATTTGGCACATTAAATCAGAAGAGGGTGCTTAATTTTATTTTTCAGATCAATCCAATGGTTTTCATAAACCATAAAATTTGTACTGTTGTTGAAAGTACCTGATTGCTGTAACATCATCACTGAAAATGTAAGTATAACTGGGATAGGTTTCGAAGAAAAAAAAAAAAACCTTACTGAATGTATACTTATTTAAAATTTCTTGTACATTCATTTCTTTACTGCAATAACATTCTCCCACACTAATGTACTCTACTGTACTTTATTAGGACTTCGCTCCAAAATATTGGCATGTATAAAGGACACAACAAACTCTTCTATGCTCTTTTTAAGCTAAACATTTAGAAATCCTACTACAACAATGGGCCGATTAGTTGGGAGTGAACAGCATACCACGTGTTTCACTCTGAGATGCATCTAATGTTGTTTTACCATGGTATAAACTGGTATTTTTCTCACTATCCGGTATCAAAGGGGACTAAACAATATTATGAGTTTTCTTACAGGGCTATCTCCACACCAAAAGCAACTGCCAGAAGCTACAAGACAGATATACCTGGAAGAAAACTTATGCAGACATGAGGAATTGTACATGGGTTTTGAAGAATGTAGCCCTGAGGCAGCCACACTAACCAGTTTGTTACATCTCCAAAAGGGAGAGGAGCAAACAAACAAGTGCACAGCATCCTAAACATTTAAGCATCAGTCAAATATACATCAATAATGTTTTAGATGATATTTAATAAACTTCACATTAGACTTAACAGGACAAAGGAACATTATACAATAAATTGTTCTTGATCAAAGATGCACACCTACCAGTAAAATGATTAAACTCTTGGATGGTCTCCGCTACACAAGAAACTGGCCAGGTCATGTGGACCCTCATTACTTTTTAACTCATTGTCAAGTGGATTGGAGGAACACCCTAAAGCAGGAGCAACAGCTAATTATTGTGACATGATTGTCAAAACTATTAAAGTTGGATACTTTGAGATGTTTCTGATATGATAGAAAATCTGCTAGAAGTATAGGAGGACCGGTTTTAAAGGCAGCCCTAAATAAATTAAAAATAAAAACAACGAAAACCAAAATAAAACTGTAGGAGCTAAGATGTAGAAAGTGAAACTATTTCCAGCACTGCAGCAAAAAAAAAAAAAAAAAAAAACCTCCTTAAAAATGATTTCAGACCATACTTGGAAATGTGGATCACCACGTCACCTACTATAACAACTGATGCCATGAGGCATGCTGATAATAAAGTGGCATACAGAAATCATTTCTGAATTAAGTGACTGAAAACAAAGGTGAAACTTAAAGTCCTATGTGATTCTTTATCGGGATTTAACTGAAGCATATGAAGCTTTTAACAGATACTCTTTCCTTTTAAATTGGTAAGAGTACAATGTGAATTGACCTATATATTTAAAATACTGGTATGAGTTATGTTTAGAAATTGAAAAATATAAAAACATTTTTCAATGAGGCTCTATCTTATCTCTCTTTAATTTCACCTTTAGAAGATGCTATTTGGAATAATTAACTACTAACATAATTGTTCTAGAATGCCATGGGTTATTTTGTTAATATTTTCATTCTGTAAAGATTCTTCCAGAATTTTAACTTTTAGTCCCTCAGGTTTCTGAACAATAATTTCACAAAACTAGAATGGGGAAAAAGACGCATGCTTATTGTGGTTGTAGATGAATTTGACATCATTTCAGGCATTCACCAGTAACAAAGTAAGCCATATTTATTACTAAAAGATTCAATTACCTGGTGAAACAATAATTCCGTCTTGTCCACAGCTGCCTGAAATGTTTTTACTGTATCAGATTAAGACTGGAGATCATGAGGCAGAGCTGTGAAATCAGGTCCAGAAATGAAGCAAATACACTGAAGACAAAGAAAAAGCTAAGCTGTTTAACTTGTCAGCAACAAATTGTGGAGCTTATTTAGTTGGCCAGGTAAAACGGTGTGGTATTAGATTTTTGGAAAGAGACTGTTCCCATGAAGGGTAGTGTGAACCCAATGATCAGTGAGATATACAGGCATTCGAAGGATAAAACTGTGACCAAGACAGACACACAATCTTAAAAACAGACTAACACATAAAAAAACCACATAAAACTAAAGCTTAAGGAAGGAAGGAATCAGGGAATGAGGAAAGGATTAAAAAAACAATAAAAACCCTATAGCCATGACCCTATTTAATAAACATAAATCTCAGCAGGTAGCTATTGTACTTCTAACCCCTCAGCACTTCACAGGTGTACAGAACCAAAACGCTACCCCAATAATGTAGGTGTGGTAAAGTCAGCTTTCTATTACATGCAAAAAAAGATCTTCCATCTTTTTAAAGTGCTAATGGCAAATTTTTGAGAAGCAATTGTAATTCTGATTGGGTTTTGTACAGCATGCAGATAGATAAAACTGTCTGGCTTTTTACAGAAGCTCGAAAGATAAATACATAGATAGGAAAGGTAGTATAAGATCAATAGACACACACGCACACACACACACACACACACACACACACACACACACACAAGTATGAACACACATCAGAATGACAGAAAAGGAAGAAAAGTTAAAAACAAAGAAACTTCTAACTTGGCAGTCACAGTGAGACATTATGCAGGTGTATTGCTGTTTGTATAAAGGAGCCCCAGTAGATGATGAAATGCTGTAAAACAATTAGTAGACAACATAAAGTAAACTTTGGTAATAGTACTAATTGAAAGGTTGGTGCATTCAAACAGTGGGAAGGTGGTGTCCTCTGAATGTAAGTATCAAAGCTATTAACTAAATATTGGCCTTTTTTTTTTAAAAAAAAAAAAAAAAAAAACAATTCCTACGAGAGAGAGAGAGTCCAAAAAAAAAAACAAAAAAAAACAATGCAGCATACCATTATAAAAGCAAATAATTACACCGAGATAAAAGTATACACATGGGAAGAATAAATAGAAACAGCAAAAATGAGTAGACCAGCAGTTCTCAACATGTGGTATGCAAACCACTGGAGATACAGGAGGGAATACAAAATAAAACAAAAAAAAAAATTTGGAAAATGCCAAGTAATTAATTTTTTTTTTTATATAAACTATTCTAATCTATCATTTTTACCATAGTTGTAGAGGTTTCCAGGTTAACACTAAAGAATATACATCAAAGAGAAGATAGGAACGTGAACAATTAAAAATAAACATTTACTTTTCATTTAAATGTTCAATAACATTAAGAGCAGAAGGTTTTTGTTTCATATGTTCAGTTACTTTTCCTTAAAAGATGCATACAGGGAAAGGCTGGACATGCAAGGATTTGCACTTAGTTATCAAAACTGGAACATGACACAAGGACCCTCTGTACCATAAAGCAAAACCAGCCTTCACATGGCCTTGTAAACATCTCAGTAAGTCCTCTCTTTTTTGGACCTGAAGTCATACTGTACATACAGTAGCTTGTGTTTTTCCCTCTTTTGATATGAACTCACAGGTTACTGTGCAATTATTACAAAGTATTGTACTTACATTTTAGGATTTCTAATTTAAATTCTTAATCAAAGCACACTGCTGTTATTGCATTAAACCCTAATAAAATCATTAGGTATACAGTGCATTAAAAAAATAAACATACACAAAACGCACACCACCATCCATATAACATATTAAATACAAAATACATCACCTTCAGTTTTGCCTAACTAGAGATCAGTACATACATTTGTTAGGATATTCAGAATTTTACAAAAACAACATTTCAATATTTTAAGCTTGTTATTGGTAGTCTTACATTTAACTGAAATTTTTACCACCCTATAAACTCACTTAAAGAAATTAAAATAACATTCTGGAATTCACTTTAGTGAGGGAAGAAAGATGTTGAAATGTAACAGACTTCCACACTACTACTTAATCTAGTAAAGTACCTTTTTATACCCAGGTAGTTGCTTCATTTCACACTGCATGCAAGTTGACTCTCATAAGTGTTAAGCACACATGTGCTGAATCCGAGGGATGTGTAGCTCGCAGAATGTCTTCATATTGTGTTTTATAAATACAGTAATTGGAAAAATATTTTTTAATGAGTTTCAGTGCAAATGTATTTTTTTTTTAAACTAGATTTTCACATTATATGCTTTCAGGAAGTATTCTTTATTCTTTATACAAAGTCATTCTAAAAGCCATTGGGGGGGGAAAAAAAATCCGAATGCAAATTTAAGAGAGAACATTTTCTCATTTTGCGTAGATTTTTCTTGTTTTTTATCCACCGCAAGGGTGTGTGTGTGTGTGTGTGTGTGTGTCAAATGATTCCTAAACATAAAGTTGTTTCCACTGCTTTACCTGGGACACCTCCACAGGTTGGCAGATGGACTACAAACTTTAAAGCCCCTTGTACACTAGACCACACTTTTTTTCCCAGTAGGGACTGCGCCACTGGAAAGAAATTGCCTTTAGATTCAAACTGGGCATTAACAATGTAAAGACAACCGCAAAGTTCAGTCATTTTTCTGACTCGTATACCATGATTAGGACAAACAAAAACATTTTTTATAAATACTTTAACAGATGCTCTTTTTAGCTTGATAATGCTGCTTCACTTTGATAAAAAAGGCCAAACTAATGAACACTAATGGTATTTATTTTGGACTCGGACACTCAAAGCTGCTACTCTAGATTCCTTTTAGTTCAGGCTGATAGAGGAGGGAGAGCACAAGGAAAGAAGCATAAAAAGACTGTAGGGTTTTCAACAAAAGAACCTCGACATTCATGCATTTTTATTCCATTTAGTTGAAAGAAAGCAATAATCTGTGTAATGTAATGTTCTCAGAGGGCAGTTGTCCTTTTTAAATACTAAAGGTGCTCCTTAAAATGGTGATTAACCTTTCCTTTCTAGTAATGCTGCAGTGAAACAGTGAGAACATACCCTAGAGGATTACATTGCACATCACGTTTTTTTTGTTTATTTTAATTTCTGCTCATACTCTGCTGTAAACTGTGTGCATAATCAAAACTCATGCAAGAATGTTGCAATAATATTTGCTGAAATTGCGCATGTGTCAACATCATCCTTACTATTCAGCATTAAATAAAAATAGCACTCACTTCATCTGAACAGAAGTTGGCAAGCCTATGGTGCATGATGAAAAAAAAAGTAGCTAACTATACTGAAGTGATTATTTTTTTCAAAACACACTGCAAATAAGATTTTTTTTGGAAAAAAAAGTAGTCAATCTAATCAAATACTTTTATATCTGGCTTAGTACAAAGGCTGACAAACTTGGCTTTCCAGACCTTAAGTTCTGTGCTATAGGCACAACAAGAGCTATAGAAAAGTGTAAAAACAGGTCAGCCTATAATCCTTAGGAATTTGTAGGTGGTTGGACAGATTAGGTACAGCTCTCCATGTTGGTTCCACTACACTTTTACACTACAGCAGGGATGTCACAGTTTCAGAATTTTTGTATTCAATACCGATACCAGGGACTTATTTGAAACCACAGCAAAAACAAATCTCATTCAACTACTTTTTATAAAAAGTAACTGAATTATTCAAGTGAACAATATTGCTCCTTTTTCTGTAATATTTATATGGTACATTCTAACAGTACCAACACCATTAAAATACAGGCACACCCATCAAGTAGTTAACCAACTATCATTTAAGTAAACCGATACGGGCTTTCATAAATATCAAAATACATAGCAGGGCTTGAATTTTAATGAGAGATAAACAAGGGGATCCCCCAGTGTAACAGCATATAAAGGATTATAAAGAATGATATCATCAAGAACTATGGATCTGCACATTATGGATTTATTCTAACTTTAACTCTCCAGTAACTGAAAAATAGTGTTTAAAATCAATACTGATAAAAAAATAAAATATCTATGTTGTTGAATTTGTGAATTCCAAGATAAATCATGTTTTCTTTTAAACACATTTTTAAAAGCTGTTAGAGAATTCCTCTGTTAAGTTTGTAACATTTCATATTGTAATATTAATATTTGCATCACTAGCTGGTTAGAAATCTTACTGAAGAGTAACATTTAACAGATGAGTCAATTTTTGTCAATTTGCAAAATGTTAGTAACTCTTGATGCTTTAAGTTGTCAAAATCTTTTTCACTTTTGTCCAAACTAAGGCTTCATGTGTGAAATCAATTTTGTCAGTTTTATCTTAATCCATTATTTCAGAACTCTTGTAAAATAGTTTTTGCTGTGCTGTTCTCAGAGTATCTTGAGTGATCAGATTTTATTGCTTAGCAATAAAAAACCATTAACTGGACTAATGGTAGTTGTAGTCAATCTTAATTCAAAAATATGACATACTGTATGCGCATACTGCATTTGTCACATTTTAGAGATTATACTCAGAAACAATAGTATGCCTTCAAAAAACAAATGAATGGCATTCATAATCAGCTATGAAGTATGCAGTTTTGCCTGTCTCAGAGATTATTTCTGTTAACATAGTGCATGTCATATTAATATGGAGAGGGTGTTGTTCTTCAAAGCATTGAAAAACTAAATTAATTCTACATTTTGTATCAACAAATCGAGTAGCTGATTTCAATTCTGGTCTAAACAAGTTCTACAGCCACTTGGATTGAAACTTGGCTTGAATTTTACTAGTATACAATTAACAACGTGAATAATTAAAGTTGCAAAGGAGATAATTCCTAAATAAGAAATTAATGGTCTCCAGTTTTTTTTAACAGTAAATACAAAAGTAGAAGTTAGAAATGTAAAATTTAGAATAAAGGACTGACCAATTCAGAAGTTCAAAACTTAACGATTTCATGCAGTAATGCATCTTTTTTTAGTAACTGTTTACAATAACACCACAAGTGACTGGCCATATTTGTATATTCTGAGTGAAAGGTCCTATTAAATTTTTCAGGACACTTATTTTGAAAAATAGGCATTATTTCTGTATTAAAATGCATCTCTGTCTGGACTTTTTTATTTTATCCACCTAAAGGATAAATGTCTGTGTGTCCCCATCCGGTTGCTATGTCTTTAGTAGTAAAATGCATTGCATTATTAGCAGAGCTTTTATGAATCCCATACCAAATGGCATGTAACAAAGACATATGTATATGCATTAAATTGTGCCCTTCAAACATTAAGACCGAAGTCAACATTGACTACTTAGATTTCAACCAGTCTTTGATGGCTAGTTGGTTGTAATAAAAATGTACTAGTTTTTCCCATCAAAATCTCACCTAAATACTTGCTTAAATGATGTCACAGTATGACGGCGTGACATCCCCAAAACTTAATGTTTAATTAACCATTATGACAGTATGCTCTTCTGCTTACTAGTTTAAGGTATTATACCCGATGCCTGGTTGCTTTCTATTTAGAGTGTGCACATTGTTTCATTGCCTGCACAAGTTTTCTCTGGGTACTCCGGTTTATTGCCCACGTCCCAAAAGATGTGCCGGTCAGCTTTAGTGGTGCCTCCATATTGTGTGTTGGCTAAGGTGAGTGCATCAGGAGACCCTGTGACAAGCCAAACACGCTTTGCCCAGGGTTGAGTTCTTCCTTATGGCCAATAACTTGCGACGATAAACTCTAGTCCTCTGCCTTTCTGAAACCTGAATTAACCAAGTTTAAGTTATATACTAATCTATTCATTTTGAGTAAAACACATTAGCACATTAACAGCAATGCAATGCTAACGATATTACATTAAACCACATAAGAAATAAAAGTTTTTATTTACCAGATACATCTTAAAAAATGTCATCTTAAAAAATACAAGTCATTCAAAAAAGAAACAAAAAAAAAATTGTAACAAGTTTACCATTACATGCATTTAGCAACACACAGTGATATTTTTCCTTTTGAATTATCCTCATCAATGTGTAGGAATTTGGCATCTACTGAGCCATGAATAAAACAGAGTGTATTGCAATGGGGTATGTGTTGTGTGCGCAACAGGATAAACGAGCTACTTCACAAGGGTACACAAAATGGGAAGCAACACACAAAAAATGATACTTAGAATTTTAAAAGCTTACCAGTCACTTTTACTAAATGACAAGTCTGAAAGTCTCAAAAGACTACTTAGTGAAAACAATTGTCTATATGATGCATGTTGCTTTTGCCAGTCAGCAATATTTTAAAGTCACTGTGCTAAGGTGATTCAATTTATTCTAACCTTTTCAAGTTTTTGAAGAGGTCATCCTGTCATAAATACCCTTTTATAAAAACAGAAGTTTTTAAAACATTATTACATAAACAATGAGAGCAAGAGGTTGGGTTGACTGTAGCAAGCAATGTTGATAGTCTAATCTAAGACCAATGATAGACATGTTAATCTTTTGATTAAAAACTTTAACTGAATGATAACCACTACTTAAAAACCCGCTATCTGCTAGCAAGTTGGATTTACACAATGGCTGCTAATACCACATTTCACTAGACTATTAAAAAGCAACATTTACAAACATCAGAAGCTCAAAATTATTTAATTATTGCCAGGAGACAAAAATGACAAGTCTAGTACAAAAAGCAAGATAAACAAAAATTAAAGCATTATTCTTGGAATGTAAAAGAACTTTCCCTTAGGGCAATATTGCTCTTGCTCCTACTGTATACTTTGTGGTATGTTTAAAATGCTGCAGTTTAAATGTAATGAGCAGTGGATTATTACCCCAAGCACAAGTTACAGCTGAACCATATCAAATGAAAAAATGAAAACAAGCTCAAAGGAAGGATAAATGAGAAGAAAATTTAAATAGAGCATTACGATACAATACATTTTAAGATAGGAGAAAGTCCATTACAGTGCCAAAGTTGCATCTCCCAGGCTTTTACAGAATATCACCACTAAACCCATCAAGTAGTAAATATGAGCTATTATGATGAATTACTATTTTCACACCTTACATTTGGATATCTAAAACATGATGGCTCTTTTGATAAAGCACCATATACAGTCTACTTTCCTTGAGGCACAACACAACAGCAGAAAGTTAAGCACTGACCTGTCAACAGCTACTTAACAACATATATAATTATTTCATAAAGTTGAATCGCTGGACAAATTTTTATTACCAAAAGTGTCACTTCAACACAGAGCTTATAAATATACATTTTATCAGATAAGGACTTCAAAGTTGACAGGCCATAACATCTTTCAGAAGGAGTAGAGTGAATTGTCTGGGGCTTTTCAAAGCACAACTGAACATGACAGTGATGATGCTTTGCACATATCTGTATAGACAAAACAGTGTAAAGGTACACAGCGAGAACTATAATAAACCAGTGCATGTGTCTGTATGTGTATATAAATTACTGTAAATACTGCATATATCGAATATATTTATAATATATATATATATATATATATATATATATATATATATAAAAAAAAAAAAAAGACTATTCACATTAGTAACAAACAAAATAAGTGACCTGATTAGCGAACAGTGAGCCATGTGTGGCTCTAAATCAGTGCTGATTCTGCAATTTTACTTGTGTTTCATTCTGGCCGACTGAGCTCTATGAAAACTGAAACTAATGCAGCAAACCTAGGCTACTTTGTTAAAATGCTGACATGGCCATAAAATGGCAGCAGAAACTGCATTTGTGTGTAAGAGGCACTTTGGTATGAAGATACACAGCTTGGCTTGTCTACTTGATTTAATGTAAACTGAATTCATCTCTCATCTGAGTGGCAGATGTCATTCAAATTCAACATTAAAATGTATATTTTCTCCTCTAAGTTCATGAATTCTGGCAACCAAATGTGTCAAAATTTCACCTCATACAGAAAAAAAGGAACTTTAAACAGACACTTTAAATTAGGATGAACAAGGTAACCTTAAGCTCTTTATGTGAATAAGCATAAACAAAAGAGCCAAGAGAAAATAGCACTGAGGATGCTGGCCCAGACTTTCAATCTAACTAGACAATTTTTATAGAAAACTAGGGGGCTTTGCCCCCTGCTCGCTTCTCTCGCCAACCCCCGTGTTTGGTTTTCCGGATACACACTTTTAAGATTTTTTTTTTCTTTGAACTGTTGCTATTTCATTAGTTTCACTATTATTTCAGAACTTCTGTAAAAACAATATTTGTAATCTTACGAGTCCCAATATGCTGAATCTTTTTAATGAGGCCAGGATAGGTTTCTGTTTGGAATTTCAGCACAGACAAAACAATCTAATATCATCAGCAGTTAATTTTTTTTTTTTACAAAGTAAAAAAGTAAGTAGAGTTCTGCATTGGACTCCTGTCTGTAAAGTCGTGCTATTATTCTCTCACAGTTCCAAAAGTACATGGGTTTACCAAGGTGATACCCCAGCTTTTGTCTAGGTTTTTGTACAAGGGCTAGACAGAACGTTTTTGACTCCTGGGGTAAATGTAGCTTTTTAAATAAGCAGATAGATAAATATATATACATGAACAAAGTAACCAATAAATGCATGTACAGTAAACTCCGTTTCTGAAATTCTCAAGATTCTTTATTTGTCACATGCATAGTTATACAGGACAACACGCAGTGAAATGTATCCTGATCCGCTTATCAAAAACTGTGCAAAGTTAGAAGAATATCAGTTAGATTAACAAAAAGTCATAGATTGAAAGAGAACAGTATAGTAGAACATAATAAATAATTCTACTTTATTCACATAATTTTACTTAAGTGTTAAGGTGCAATAGTGTAGTAATTATTGTGCAAAACCAAAGTTAGACTGGTGCATAGTTAAATGAGACAGTTTGTTTGAGCTACTGCGATCTTTACTTTCTTTTTTTTATATTTTCTAATTTTCCTACTTTCATATTCTTTAACTTTCTCCAAGTGTGTATAGCGCAGTTTTTTTTTTTTTTTTTGAGCCTTTCTAATTTCACTGGTTTCATAGTCTCTAACCTGCTCTGCATGTGTTTAGCGTTTAATTACTTTCCTTATTTTCTGAATTTGCACCTCGATTATTCTTTTTTACTCTCTGTCCAACGCATTTGAGTCTCTTTTCTCCGCGCTGCTTTCTTCTTCGCTTAGATGTCGACATTTAATTTATAACGTACCTTATACGCTTTCTATGCGCTGACAGCCCTGAATCTGTGTGCTCAAATCCTTCACAAGACTGAATATTTTGCTGCCTATTGTCCTATTTGATAGATTGTAAGTAGGGCGTGTCTTTGGTCTCGCGGGTAGACAGAATGACTTTGTCCGTTCATTGGTAATTCCATTAAATGCCATCCGCTTTCCATTGCACTAACGTATCAAGTATCTAAATATGCTTGAACTTCGTCCTGTGCTTGTTCTTTCGATAAAGTTACACGTACTCTATCGTGTCCTTTATGAATGTACTTGTAGATGTACTTAATACTCATCACTGATGCACAATACTCGGCATTAATATGACAGTCAAATCTTTTTAGCAAATACAGGTTATATGGTACAATCATTGAATTATCGATCATCACAATTTTTTCATCGTTCTTTCCGTGATAAGTGTATTTTTCATGACGATTATCTCTTCGACGATAGTCTGGAAAGCCAGCCATAGTCATATCTGTTGTTTAAAAAAAAATTCCAAAAGCTTTCGTTCAAACACTTATTTTCTTTCGAGTCCCAACATGCTGAATCTTTTAAATGAGGCCCGTGAGACATGTGTTTAATGATTTTGTACCGTAATTCAGGATAGCTTTCTCTGTTTGGAATTTCAGCACAGATAAAACGGTCGACATCATCAGCAGTTAATAATTTTTTTTGTAAAGTAACAAATAAATGCATGCGAGGTAAACCCCGTTTTTGAAATTCAATCGTGTAAATGTATGCTCGGATTTTCCCGAATACCGTTTCGACTTCTTTCAATAAAATTAATACTTTCTGATAAAACAATCTACTTACGAACATTGGAATATCTTGTGCCGATGTAGCTGGTGGCATTTTTTTCAAGAATCTCCGGATTTCTGGCCATTGTGGATTGCACGTCATTGTAATAAATAACTCTGGCCGTTTGCGCTAATGCGATCTTTAGTTTCTTTGTTTTGACACTTTGTTTTTTTTCTGTTTTCATATTCTGTATCTTGCTCTGCATGTGTTTCGCGCCTCCGTTTTTTTGTGTCTTTTGAATTCCACTGTTTTAATTATCTCTCACCTGATCTGTGTGTGTTTTTGCCCCCTTGTTTTTTAACATGTTTATGACGTTTTACTTTTTTTTTTGTACCCATTTTTTTCTCTCCATCGCTTTTGGGTGTCTTTTCTCCGCGCTTTTCTTTCTTCTTCGTTTAATCGTCGATGTATATATATACTTGCTGACCAACGACAAGCGTTACCTAGTAGGTAACCACCCATACAATCAGATTGTGATTCAGACTACGAATGCCATGAATGTAATTACCCCGATCTACATGCTGTCAAATGAACGAACCACACGCCGTAGCGCAGCGTTAGGGGCTTCGCCTCTGCCGCTGACGTTCGAGGTTTGATTCCCGAGAGGGGATGCAGTGAGTGTGTACGCCTGATGAGCCCAGAATTAGGGCAAAACACGTGTCGCGTACTCTTTGCATTATTTGACAGTAAAAGTATTTCAACCATTCTATGATCTGCTTCTCGCAACTGAAAGAGGGCACCGTGGCGGATGTTAGCCGACTTGCTGACCAACCACAATCATTACCTGGTAGGTAACCACCCATACAATCAGACTGTGATTCAGACTACGAATGCCATGATTATTATATATATATATATATATATATATATATATATATATATATATATATATATATATACACAGTGGTGTGAAAAACTATTTGCCCCCTTCCTGATTTCTTATTCTTTTGCATGTTTGTCACACAAAATGTTTCTGATCATCAAACACATTTAACCATTAGTCAAATATAACACAAGTAAACACAAAATGCAGTTTTTAAATGATGGTTTTTATTATTTAGGGAGAAAAAAAATCCAAACATACATGGCCCTGTGTGAAAAAGTAATTGCCCCCTTGTTAAAAAATAACCTAACTGTGGTGTATCACACCTGAGTTCAATTTCCGTAGCCACCCCCAGGCCTGATTACTGCCACACCTGTTTCAATCAAGAAATCACTTAAATAGGAGCTGCCTGACACAGAGAAGTAGACCAAAAGCACCTCAAAAGCTAGACATCATGCCAAGATCCAAAGAAATTCAGGAACAAATGAGAACAGAAGTAATTGAGATCTATCAGTCTGGTAAAGGTTATAAAGCCATTTCTAAAGCTTTGGGACTCCAGCGAACCACAGTGAGAGCCATTATCCACAAATGGCAAAAACATGGAACAGTGGTGAACCTTCCCAGAAGTGGCCGGCCGACCAAAATTACCCCAAGAGTGCAGAGACGACTCATCCGAGAGGTCACAAAAGACCCCAGGACAACGTCTAAAGAACTGCAGGCCTCACTTGCCTCAATTAAGGTCAGTGTTCACGACTCCACCATAAGAAAGAGACTGGGCAAAAACGGCCTGCATGGCAGATTTCCAAGACGCAAACCACTGTTAAGCAAAAAGAACATTAGGGCTCGTCTCAATTTTGCTAAGAAACATCTCAATGATTGCCAAGACTTTTGGGAAAATACCTTGTGGACTGATGAGTCAAAAGTTGAACTTTTTGGAAGGCAAATGTCCCGTTACATCTGGCGTAAAAGGAACACAGCATTTCAGAAAAAGAACATCATACCAACAGTAAAATATGGTGGTGGTAGTGTGATGGTCTGGGGTTGTTTTGCTGCTTCAGGACCTGGAAGGCTTGCTGTGATAGATGGAACCATGAATTCTACTGTCTACCAAAAAATCCTGAAGGAGAATGTCCGGCCATCTGTTCGTCAACTCAAGCTGAAGCGATCTTGGGTGCTGCAACAGGACAATGACCCAAAACACACCAGCAAATCCACCTCTGAATGGCTGAAGAAAAACAAAATGAAGACTTTGGAGTGGCCTAGTCAATGTCCTGACCTGAATCCAATTGAGATGCTATGGCATGACCTTAAAAAGGCGGTTCATGCTAGAAAACCCTCAAATAAAGCTGAATTACAACAATTTTGCAAAGATGAGTGGGCCAAAATTCCTCCAGAGCGCTGTAAAAGACTCATTGCAAGTTATCGCAAACGCTTGATTGCAGTTATTGCTGCTAAGGGTGGCCCAACCAGTTATTAGGTTCAGGGGGCAATTACTTTTTCACACAGGGCCATGTAGGTTTGGATTTTTTTTTCTCCCTAAATAATAAAAACCACCATTTACAAACTGCATTTTGTGTTTACTTGTGTTATATTTGACTAATGGTTAAATGTGTTTGATGATCAGAAACATTTTGTGTGACAAACATGCAAAAGAATAAGAAATCAGGAAGGGGGCAAATAGTTTTTCACACCACTGTATATATAGTCACGCTTGGGTTACAAGATTGCACAGAAGACCAGTGGAAGTTGAAGAAACTCGGATTTTTATTCAAACACTGCAAACAAACATTTATCTTTTAAAACTGTTTCAAACATGCTCCTTGAAAGAGTTTACACCTCCGCTTGTCATTTAAAAGCAACCAAGGATTTCTTCTTCTTCGGAGGAATACATGCCAGGAGCACCAGAAGTCAGAGAGAGAGAGAGAGAGAGAGAGAGAGAAGCAGAAAATCAATTTATAACCACAGAGAGAAGTCGGCACAGTCTTTTTGACAAGGCGGAGTAGCGCGGGAGGCAGATTACGCGACAGAGCCGGCCAGAAGGAAAAGGAGAAATGTGAAGGTAGTCTGTTTAAGTTTCCTAGGGGTTTCCTAGGGCTTTTTCCAGGGGCATCTGTATCTTTTTGGGGGTAGGATTAGCTTCGCAGCTCACACCCCCTCCCTCAGCTTTATTCATGTTTTCGTGAATCAAGCGATTCTCCAGACCCGGTTCAAAGAGACGTGACAGCACGTCAGCATTTATGTGTTCAGACCCAGGTCGGTGTCTGACTTCAAAACTGTAAGGTTGTAATCCTAAAAACCATCTCATAAGACGGGAGTTTGTATCTTTTTGACGGTATAACCATTGAAGTGGAGCATGATCAGTTACTAATGTGAACTTCCGTCCCCATAAGTAATAGCGTAGTGCTTCTATAGCCCATTTAATTGCTAAACATTCTTTCTCAATAGTTGAATAATTGCGTTCTCTTGGGAGTAATTTCCTACTCAAGTACGTGATAGGGTGTTCTTCACCCTCAAATACCTGGGAAAGGACCGCTCCTACTCCGAATGCACTAGCGTCTGTTTGTAGAATAAAATCTTTAGAGAAATCAGGATTTCGTAGCACTGGATAAGATGACAAGGCTTTTTTTAAATCTGAAAAGGAACGTTCGCAAAGTTCTGTCCATATAATAGGTCGGTTTTTTCTTCCTTTAGTAAGCTCTGAAAGAGGAGCAGCTCTATTTGCAAAGTCAGGGATGAATCTTCTGTAGTAACCAGCTAGTCCCAGGAAAGCGCGCACCTGTTTTTGCGTTTTAGGATGTGGGTAAGCAAGCACCTCCTCTATTTTCCTTAGTTGTGGACGAAGTAAACCCCTGCCCATCGAGTAACCTAGATAATGAGTCTCAGACATACCTAGTTTACATTTCTTAGGGTTAGCAGTTAATCCAGCTTGTTTCAGGCTATCAAGTACAGCTTGTAGGCGTTGTAAATGTGAATGCCAATCATTGCTGAAAATAACCACATCATCAAGATACACCCCAGAATATTCAGAATGTGGGCGTAGTATTTGATCCATCATTCGCTGAAAAGTTAAAGGGGCTCCATGAAGACCAAACGGGAGTCTTGTAAATTCATAAAGTCCATCAGGAGTCGTAAATGCTGTTTTCTCACAACTATTAGCCTCAAGAGGCACCTGCCAATAACCTTTTGTGAGGTCTAGTGTGGAAATATAGGTCGCCTGACCCAGTTTTTCCAAGAGCTCGTCCACCCGGGGCATTGGGTAAGCATCGAATTTAGACACCTTATTCAAGCGCCTAAAATCAATACAAAAACGAACCGAACCGTCCGGCTTGGGGACTAACACGACTGGAGAACACCAGTCACTTTTGCTTTCACGAATCACACCTAGTTCCAGCATCTTCTTGACTTCTTCGCGCACAATATTTCTTCGTGCTTCTGGAATTCGAAATGGACGCATCTGCACCCGAACACCGGCTTCAGTTGTGATTTTATGTTCTGCTAAATTAGTGACGCCTGGTAAGTCCGAAAAAACATCAGTGTTCTGTTCTATTAAGTTTAATAATTCTGTCTTTTGTGGGTCAGTCAAATCGTTGCCAATGACAACATCAGTCTGAGAAACAGCAGTCAAGGTATTGTGAATCTGTTGTCTGTCGTGCCATTTCTTTAAGAGATTAATGTGCAAGATTTGAAATGGTTTTCGTCGACCAGGAATTCTAACCTTGTAATTTACTGGTCCCATACGCTCTTCGATAACTGCTGGGCCTTGCCATTTAGCTAGGAATTTATGTGGGTCTGACGGTATTAATACTAAAACACGATCGCCTGGTTTGAATTCACGAAGCTGACTGCGTCTATCGTATAGACGTTTTTGTGTTTCCTGTTCTCGTTGTTGATGCTCTACAGCAATAGAAGAAAGTCTGGAAATTCTTTCTTGAAAGGAAACTATTCGCTCTGCAAAACCCTCCCCAAGAGAGGTTGTTTCATGACCTATCCATTCCTCTCGAACAACATCTAGGATGCCTCTTGGGCGCCTGCCAAACAACAGCTCGAAAGGACTCAAACCAGTGGATGCCTGCGGCGATTCTCGAACAGCGAACAAAACAAAAGGCAGGACAGTGTCCCAAGTTGTGGGATCATTATGAGCAACTCTTCTGATTATCTGTTTTAAGGTTTTGTTAAACCGTTCAGTCAAGCCATTAGTTTGTGGATGGTAAACGGTGGTGCACAATTTCTTAATAGCGAACCGTTTACATAATTGTTTCATCACACGAGAAGTGAAAGGTGTGCCTTGATCAGTTAAAATTTCCTTAGGAATGCCAATACGGGTAAACATCACAGAGAGAGCCTTGGCTACAGACGATGAGTTTGCCTTTTTACAAAGCAGTTACTTCTGGATATCGTGTTGCATAATCAACTAACACCAGCAAATACTGGAAACCATTTTTAGTTTTCGGCAAAGGTCCTACAATATCTAAACCCACCCTCTTAAATGGGACATCCAAAATAGGCATAGGGCAAAGGGGAGCCCTAGGAGGCTTATGAGCAGAGACGATTTGGCAGTCAGGGCATGAAGTGCAGAACCGTTCAACATCTTTTCCCATATTTAGCCAATAAAATCGTTTCGATAATCGCTCTCTTGTTTTATCAGACCCCAGGTGTCCTCCCAAGATATGAGAGTGAGCCAGCTGTAAAAGAATTTCCCTATGTGCTTCAGGTACTACTAATTGCTCAATAAAGTCTTCCAATAGATGGTCCGAAATCACTCTGAAAATACAACCATCTTTCACCAGAAAGTGTGGTGTTTTTAGGCTCCCGTTATATCGGTCTTGGTAATAGGAATCATTGGCAGTGTAAGCCTGATTAAATGCATACTCCAACGAGCTATCAGCACGTTGCAAGCTCACAAAATCCTGCTGCTCGCTAGAACTCGGTTTGGGTTCTGAGACATTTACAATTTGAGAGGACGTGCAAGGGTCTTGGTCTTGACAATTTGAGAAATTCTCCAGGGAGTTTTCCTCCGACTCACTAGAGAGATCTGGTTCAATATCTAAATTGGGACCTAAATTGTTCCCTACTGCCACCAGTTTCCCGTCTCCCTCCCCCCGAATGGGTTTAACTGGTGAGTCGATTAGTGACTGTCGTTCAGCCATCAATATAGAAAAAAGAGCATTCCTTCTGCCTATCAGCAAAGGCCAAGGGGATGAATCAGAAATAGCAGACCACACTTTAAAGTGACGACTCTTATAAGTTACAGGAAGAAATAATGTCTCATAGTTCTTAACATCTCCATGTACACAGCGTATGTTAACAGTCTCGGTATTACTATGGTAACTGTCGTCAAGACAGTCACGTCTGACAACACAAAGGTCACTGCCTGAGTCCAAAAACGCCGTCACCTGTCGGCCCCCGAACTTTATAGTGAAAAATAAGCCATCTTTGTTTTTCGACGGATCCGGGATATTCGAGCAACAAACCTCTGCCACGCCAATTTCCATTGAACGGGCTGGAGACAGACGACAATCTCTCACTAAATGACCACGCTGATCACACCGGAAACATCTTCGGTCGCCGGCACCGAATCGACGACGTCCACGACCACGACCTCTGTCTCCGGTAGCAGGCATCTCATTTGTGGTAGCAGCAACTGCATTTCCTGGTGGTCTAGCCGACGACATCTGAAGATCAGTTGTTGAAGGATGACGAGGTACACGATCAAGTTGACGAGGATACTCTGGGCGTTCCCTTATAGGTTTTAACACAGGATACTGAGTACCGAAGCTACCGCTTGTTTTGAAAGCGGTCTGGGAGCCTTCTAGACGTTGTGAAATAATATCTAGAGATTCAAGATTGTGACGAAGAAATTCATCTCGGATGGGTGCAGGTATTCCAAACAGCAGTACGTTCATAACAACTTTTTCAACGATGCGCTCAACTTTATCTCCCTCAAACCAGCATTGCACTTTAAGAATCAAATCTTGTATCTGACCACAAACAGATCTGTCCATATCCAACCTCCAGTTGTAAAGTGCAAAACCTTTTGACAAAAACATCTTGGTTTTCTTCAAGACAAGCTGATCTTTCAAAAAATCATAATCGCCAAATTTGTCGGTAGGTATATTTCGTAATGAAAGTAGTGCATCACCAGACAAAAACTGGGTGACGATAACAGCCCAATGACGTTTGTCCCATCCTAACACAGTCGCCACTTGTTCAAAAGCCAAAAGAAATAGCTCTGGGTCATCAGATGGGCCCATCTTCGACAGGACATTCTTAGCATTGTCCGGAAGTGGAGGGAGAGGAAGCACACGTCTAGTAACTTGCGCAGGTGCTGGGGCTGGTGCAGGCGGAACATTCTGTTGAGGGATTGGAGAGACTCCATGAGGCTGAATATATTGTTGGCTGTCTCTTCGTCTGACAGACGGAGGCCGGAGACTAGACGTAGGACATTCGGAATGCAAATTATCTTCTGAATCATATGGGATAGGAACATTCTGGGCGACTTGGAAAAGGTATTCGGCTTCCGCTTGTGCTAAAGCATCCATCTGTGCAACCACTCCTGGTACCACTTGTCACGCTTGGGTTACAAGATTGCACAGAAGACCAGTGGAAGTTGAAGAAACTCGGATTTTTATTCAAACACTGCAAACAAACATTTATCTTTTAAAACTGTTTCAAACATGCTCCTTGAAAGAGTTTACACCTCCGCTTGTCATTTAAAAGCAACCAAGGATTTCTTCTTCTTTGGAGGAATACATGCCAGGAGCACCAGAAGTCAGAGAGAGAGAGAGAGAGAGAAGCAGAAAATCAATTTATAACCACAGAGAGAAGTCGGCACAGTCTTTTTGACAAGGCGGAGTAGCGCGGGAGGCAGATTACGCGACAGAGCCGGCCAGAAGGAAAAGGAGAAATGTGAAGGTAGTCTGTTTAAGTTTCCTAGGGGTTTCCTAGGGCTTTTTCCAGGGGCATCTGTATCTTTTTGGGGGTAGGATTAGCTTCGTAGCTCACAATATTATATATATATATATATATATATACACACACACACATACACTGTATATATTAAATGTATACTTTAACAGTAAAAAAGCCATAGTGCAAATGATTAAAAATAAAACCCATAAGTGCAGGTGTATTTATATTTAACAATGTTTAATTGCCAAGTTATTTGATTATGTGAGTGTATTTTTTTGTTAGAGAAATGGTGAATTTTTTTTTTTTTTTGGAAAGGAATATGGGGGAAGGATCTGAATCATTATTTGCCGATCAAGTAACATGTAATCGGTGATTGGTAAATCTCGATTGGAGCATCCCTAGTATATCCTATATTAATATTTGCGGCGTTGGTTATATTATCACTGACAAAGCCTCAAGTTCCAAAAGACTTTTTACAAGGACTTATACTTGGGCTTTGTATTAGCTAATTGTTAAGGAGATTATCAGACTATGCATCTCTCAGCCAAAGTGCTTTTGGGTAACACAGTAAGCAATCTAAAAATTACACAAGTTCCTCCAATAGGTCATTTTAATCTCCTTGAACCTGTGTTTTGGAATGGCCAAGACAAGTTTCAGACCTAAATCCCATATATAAATTGTATCAACAAATAAGCAGTTTATTTAGGAACATCCTGAAAAAAAGAGGAGAACCATATTTTATGAAAGTAATGACAGAATGATCAACAGAAAGCTTTTAATATGATGGTGCCACCAGTTGCCAAATCCAAAAGGTCTAAGATTACTCCACACTGGGACTTTGAATATACACAAAATTTGTTTCAATTCGCAAACCAGTATAATTGCTTGCAAGGCAAAACTTTTGGCAATTATAAGGGAAAGAAGGTAGTAAGCACTTCGCTAAACTAAGCTAGAAATCTGTAAAGAGTCTCATGCGAAAACAGACATGGTCTTGGGCTACTGAGCCCCACAGATTTGCTATTAGGAAAAATACTCTTAGAAATAATGCAAAAGCATCTTTCTTGAAGGCAGATTTTTAATATCAGTTTTACACTAGGGATGTTTTCCTAGTACCTTACTGCTCTTAACTATTATGCAATTAAAAGATTACATATTAGCATTCTGAGACAGGAGCTTGGCTGGGTGAAAAGGATACAGAAAGAAAAAAATTTTTCTTTAAAAGCTGGGATATAAGTTTTGTTTTACAAACTATACAAACTGCAGCTTTTCAGGAGATTACAATAACCACAATTCTTTACATCCCTCACCACCTTCTGCCTTGCACAAGTGAAGCGAGAATAAATTGGCAAACGGTGCAGCCTTAGGAGGCTTTCAGGAGATTTTGGTTTTGTCCTATCGGTAAATTAGCTCATACTCCTGTTGCCCAACAGGGCAGACCTGTCAGCAAGCACCAAGCTGAAATCTTGTGATAAGACTAGAAATCACCTTAACACACAAAACAGACCAGAATGCTGAGTGACAGCTTTCCCATGGAAAGCTCAGACCAGTTTGTGCTGCACTGTTACTTTTCATTATTACAGCTCCATTGTTTAATATTTGACTGAATGGCAGCTCGCACCTCTGAACTTCCTTACTTGGATATGACAGGTGCACTAAAACAGCAAGTTGAAGCTCAGATTCATTGCTGTCTGGTTATCTAAAAGATAGGATGGAAAAAGATGGATGCAAGAGTTGTTTAATTTCTTTAAGTGAAAAATGAAAAACAATTTTTAACTTTGGGAACTTTAGAGTGGGGAACCATCCAAGACAGACAGTATTACAGCTTATAATCAAAACACAAAGAGATAGGTTAACAAGAGGTGCCATTACAAGGATATGGCAGACAAAAAGATGGGCATCACAGGTTAATGATTTAGATCTAACAACAGACAAGAAGTGAACATGGATTTGAACACCAAGAGCAAAGGGCACGGACCAAGAGAGTGTATATTCAAAATCTGTAGCATTCCAACATACACACACACACGCACACACACACACAACTAAAAACATTGGAGGAATTTTTTTTTCCCCCAAATGATAAAAATTGGAAACATCTCTATATGAAAGCATGCATAGACAGACACACTGAACTTGTACCCAGGGAAGTTTGGCTTTTTACATAGGCTCTTTAAATATGGACCTTCTGTGAAAAGGCTGCTGTACTTTATATCCAGCTACTGGAAGAGTTCGTTTAAAAAAAAAAAAAAAAAAGAACCAACCACTAACGTGAAACATTTTAATGCATGTGATGATGTAAAATTAATGTGCAATAGTAGCACATTCACTTGAAAGCCATGGTAATAGAGAACAATTTACAGAAATTGAAAAGTAAATCATGAGAGAGAGGACTCTTGTGAGGAGACATCTCAAAGGTGAGATGGACTGACACCAACTTTGCCAAACCACTAAGGGTGTAATTCTCTGGTGATGCCCAGAGTTGTAGAACTCCCATATTTGACTTCACTTAGTATGACACTACATATGCCCTAAATCTCAACTTTACATAAAGCACTAGCAGAAAAGAATACTGTGTAAATCAACAATCTCTGTTCCAAGTGTCTCCTCCTCTAGTGATTTTGCACATGGGTTTAACATGGACTAAGGGAGTAAGTTTTTGGTGTGCGTTTATTAAATTTAATGAACGATCACTACTGCTTTTTGGGAATATGTGCACATTGACACTTTTATTAAGAAAAAACCTAAAAGATCTGGCAATATAAGAGCAAAACAGTGCATAGTCACCTACACAACAGTAACACAGATGTACACGAGACTGGCCATAGCAGCCCCCCTGTAGTATTTACTGCCAAGCTTTATGTGTCATTCCAAACTAAGTAAGAGAACAAAGTGATAAACCAGAGCAGAACACAAGCAATCTTTAAATCCATTATAACTGGGTCTAATTAAAATGCGAACATTCTTGTGTATGCCTGATCTTTTGAGCAGACAACTGTGATCTCTACACCATCATTTGCCTGTTTGGACACATATTTAAAGGACTGCCATGTTGAAAAATGGAAAACTCTTATTAGGTTATTCACTAAATGGGTTGGCCTCTAATCTTATTATGAAAGTAATCATCCTACTAGACAGGCATTAGACTCAACTATTTTTGGTGTTAAGTCTATATCATTACGCAATGCATTATACAAAGTTACAGTGCAGATTTAATGTGGAGGAACAACAGAATAGCAATTGTTATTTCCGACTATCATATATTACCACTGATATTCTATTACACATAAGCGCCTTGAGTATGGAAAAGGCACTATATAAATATAATATTTAAATGTAAAAATATATTATTGTATATGTGTTCACATGTGTATATCTATAATTAACAAACATACCTAACGCCTTTATAAGTTTAAGTATGGGTGCCCTGCAATGGACTGGCACAATGTTTAAGATTCCCACGTAACACCCAGCAACTATGAATCCAATTAAGGGGATTCTTCCACATACACCTGTTCAGGGGTGCTTCAGAATTTTTAATTAAATTCAGTGTTGAATATCATAAATAAAAAATAGTCCACTGATTACGCTTATTTTCCTGCTGTTATTCCGATGTTAGATTAATCTTGAAGAAACAAGAACTGTTCTGTTAACCTCCTTATTGTTAATGTTTACCCCGGGAAAAACACGCCAAAAACATTGAACTTTTTTCAAAACGAAAAATTACTAAATGTAACAAAAGCATGTAAATTCAAAAACAACATACTGTAAATACAGTAGAAATGACAAGTCTAGTGTCCAATGCTATACTGATGCAGATTTAAAACTTGTGCTTCGTGTGATATGTTTTGAGACAGTCACTAACACTCACCTTAATGTTGCAAATTGGGACAGTAGAAGCAGGTTTTTTGTGCAGTTTCCTTTTACGTATTTTTTTGTAGCTTGCACATGAAAGCATAGAATATCAGTACCTGACCTCCATGATCAATGAACATACATTGTGTTACTGTAGGCTACCACAACGCAAGGTTTCATGACTTCCACATTTCCCATGACATGCACTTTACCAGTTGGCACATTATGAACAGTGCTTAGACGGCTAACATCTTTGCTTGTCCCTGCACTTGTTTGCAATTATTTTGCCCTTTATATCATGCAGATAGGAGGAGGAGGAGGAGGAGCTTCAAGGTCGAATTCACTGGGCATATTACTGCGACTCAGTCACTCCATTTACAGTATTAAGCATTAGCTTCACTTTCAATGTGAAAATCTGATGACCAATTCATAAAGTCATCACTATCAATTGATTCGAACAATGTTTTAGTTTCAGTTCACTCTAAAACCGCCTTTATGGCTTTTCATTTGCCATTGTGTTTTTCTGTGGAGGCTCTGCCCCATTTCTGACTACTGATGAGTTACCTTAGCATTACCATAAAGTGGCAGAAAGCACAAAAATATATTTTTTTTTTTTCTTCTCTGCAGCGTGATGTTACTTCATCTACTAGATGGCAGAATACTTTTTCCTAAGAGTTATTCAGGTAAAACACTATAAAGAATATCATTACACATCACCCAGAGACCATCTCAGGTGTAATTGTAATTTCATAGAATTCTGGTTAACATCAGGGCGGATAAAGTACCTTGAAATTATGGAGAAGGTCTTTGATTGCAGAATGGCCCAAAAACAGACCAATAAAAGCAGGAATGAGTGATCCAGTGTTTTATACAGAGATATTGGGTTTTTGTAGTTCATTGTTATTTTCACGTTTGTAATGAACATGATGGACGAATGTTTGCTCGCTTTCAAAACAAGATCTTTTACTGAATTTCAGCCCAGAGTTGCTGTTGGTGCAAAACTATCAAATTCCTTTCAGCAGATGGGACACTGGCTTTATTCTTGGGGCTAATCATTGGATGACAAGTGGGTGAACTGGCACCTGCTGTATTGTTTTGAGAGCTACAGGAGCACAATATTTCTGCTTTTCAGACTTCATTCAGGTGCAGAGTGCCTTAATCTCCACTCTACATAGGTAATCATGTTTTTCATTTAGCCTCAAAATTTGTTGTTGATGCCAAACACTCAGGTATTTTTACCCTCCAGCCATTTCTCATGGAATTCACATTTTCCAATTTGCTTGTCTCACCACATAAATTAATGCAGGGTAAATGTTGAGTAAAAACATGAGAAACACAATTGGGGTAAGAAAACAGGATAACCCAAGTTATGTTGAAGTAGATGTAGCCAAGAGCTGAATTCCTTTTCTAGAAGAAGAGGGGGAAAAAATTCTTCCAGACATTTTATGACCTTGAATTTTAAAATATTTTAAGGCTTTTTAAAACCTCCACAGGAATCTTGGTAGGTAAATAAACATCAAACTTTTAATGCTCATTTAGATAAATCTAGTTTATTATGCTTCTGAAAAATCTGTTACATATTACACAATTCTGAATGATGAGCTCAGATACTTTTGAATTACTGTTCCTAAAAAGATGTACATTATACATCTAGATGCATCCTCACATTTAATCATCTCTTACATCACCAGAATTTATTAGGTTTGAGATGTGTTTTTTGGGCTATAACTCAGTCACTGCCACCATGAAATACACATCACATGTGGACAATTAACAAAAAGATGCACTTGTGCCTGTACTGTAAGAAATCTGTCTGCATTTTCAGTATCATGCACCATAGCACAGTTTTCAGTATTATGCACCATATCACAGTTTTCAGTATTATGCACCATAACACGGAGTACAGGCATGATTGAGAAAGAAAAAAGAAAGAAAAAAAAAAACATGTTCAAATGGCATAGCATTTTCAAATAGTGACATTTTCATGTATGAATGTGTGCGTGCACGAGAGAGGCAGAGACAAATTTGATCTCATTCAAGTGGTTACTGGAATATAAAATAAACTATCGCAAAGGTACGTATAACAAAACAAGTGTGCTTTTATTCAAGAATAAAACTTAATAACAAAAAATTCAAGTGACAACAAGATACCAAGAAGACCACCACCAGGAACCAGTGTGTGTGTGTGTGTGTGTGTGTCTGCCTATATCCCTTCAGCGATGTCTTTTACAAGTAGCAAAACTTTAGACAGAAATCAAAGGCTTCTTTTTGGGTGCATACATTGTCAGCATGGCACTACCAGATCTAAACACTAGTGTGGTGAATTGCTCGTGTACCGAAGGGACTTTAGCTGCAGGTGGAAGTCCCATTTTACTTACTGTATGGCGCCAAGCAGAGTGTAGCAGTATATAGCCAGAGAAAGCGCTGTGAAGAAGCTGTCTGTTATGGTTCTGCTTTTGTCCAGAAACTGCTCCATAAGCTTTATGACCGCAGACTGGGAAAGTCTTTGCCCTGGGTTGTAACTCAAAACACAATTCTCAACAAAACGTTGCCAGGTGTCAGAGATCGCAGCAAATCAGTTGTTTTTCACACGTTCTACACAGGTGTCTTTATTGTCAAAGCGCACATGCCACATGGTAGTCTGATAGCGGTCATAGGACAATGCATCTTTGATTGCCGGTACAACAAATAGTTCCGAGCAGGCATCACCCACAGCACCAACTGTGGTTGCCAACAACTCAGAGGAGGACAGGCAAGTTTGTTGTACCACGTGAACGTCACTGACAGAAAAAAACTGAATAAAAAAAAAAAACGCTGAGTTTTACAAGCAGCCAAAATTTACACCGGGCATTACAAACTCAAATCAAATGTATATTATTATATTATAGTGATTATAATAGCAGCTCACAACCCAAAACATAGAGCGCCTGGACTTAAATGCTGCCTTATAACCCAAAGGTACCAGCTTCATTACCTCTGCACCATTCAAGAATACATATCAACTTCCTGTCAATTGACATTTCAGCTTGAGTTTGTAACTCATTGATAGCAACATGAAAAACTAATGATTATTTTTTTCCTTTGGCTATATTCTTGAATAAAAGCGCACATGTTTATTTGACATTTGGACTAAAGTCTTCACTCATTATACACTACACATAATTATTAGTATAACATGGAAAAAGTTTCTGTTTTAGCTGTGTTCAGCAGTTCCTGGCATCCTACACTTACACAGATCACTGTAGACCTGGGACACACATGAAAATGTATGTATTCCAAAGAACGATATATTATTTACCTTATACAACTCCAGGCACCTCATTGCAAGACAATGAGACTTGAGCTCTGAGAATTTTGTGACACATGCGGCTCTGTCGGTGGTGGGGGCTAGCAGGCTGCTTGCGCGGATTGACACATTTGCAAAATAAAAGGCACTGACAGAGAGGCGTGAAGAAATTTAAGATGGCCCTGGATTGCAAGTTTATTCATAGGTTTCAGGGATTCTAGTGTTAACAAAAAGATGCACTTGTCCTTTTGTATATTTTTTGCTAAGAATTTCTCTCTCTCTCTCTGTCTGTCCTGCAGTTTTGATGCTTTACCAACAAATATTTCAAAACCCAAAGAAAAAACACACACACATACATTAATAATTATATATATTTATTTTATTATACACACATCTTCCAAGCAGATTTTCATTTTTTTTTACTTTAAGCGGGTCATGAAAGACTAGTAATCAATGGGAATTAGCAAGGTTCAATGACAGACTGGAAGACTAGCGCCGTTTCTGCTACGGTAATAAATGCAGTTGTAAATCTGCCTGAAATTGTATTGCAAATGAGAAGAGGAAAGAAAATTGAAAAAAGATTCTTGGTTTGACATTGTGAATGGAAATGAATAATTATGTTAACTACGGACTACATTCCCTTTGCCATTATTTCAGCAGCATAGTTTATTCTCTACAGTTAACCCTTGAATATTAGGCAGATAGACTTCTTTTTCATTCCAAACTACCTTTATTTGGATTTGTAATTACAGGCACAGTCCAAAACTAAAGGCAACACTCAAAACACAACTCCACAATGTACTGTAACAAAAGAAAACATAATACTATTATTAATGATAAAAATAGAGTAAAACAAATACATAACTCATTATTCAAAGAAGAGCTCTACCTTCCAGCCTATTAAATTTATTTATAGCTATAAATAGATGTAAGGCTCTACTGCAAGTGTTAGACACCAGGCATGAATACAATTATACAGTTTTTAATATCTAAAGGCATTAGGCACTAAAAGAAAAAAAGAAAATATACAGAAATATGCAATTTCATATTCAGTGGAGCATCCATATTAACATGACACAAATCCAGTGTTCAGACCAACCCTGTATTTGTAGCCGAATCAGGCAAACACTCCCCCATTAATCAATTTTGTATAGAGCTTATTTAATAAAGAGTTAAGTTTTGGAGAAATGACAACACTACATTATCTGCAAATCAGGGGTAATTATTCTCAAAAGGAATGACAGAGTGGTAGTCCAGATAGTGCAAACTCCTCTTAAACCCCACACCCAAGGAAGGAAACACAAAGCCTTCTGAGTCTGCATGTATCAATTATTTTCCAGGTACTTTAGGAATGTGGGAGAAAAGCTGAAGTCATTATTGTGTGTACAACTGGCTTCTTGTCCAAGGTTGAATCCTGTTTGACACCCAAAGTTGAAAGGACAGCCTTTATCAAGAGGGTTTTTGAACTTGTTGGTTTTTGAGTATTTCTTAGCAATCTCTTTAAGAAGGTTGCAGATGAAGCCACAGTAACAAGTGTTAGGAAGAGCAAAAAAATGTCAGAATTATTCTATTGCTCTAACACAATATACTGTATATCTATACTTGATCATCAGTTAGAAAATCCTGTAGAATTTCAAATGTATCCTTAAAAAGGTACTCTATCACTACAGAATCAGAATTTGATGTACTTAAAAACTCCTCAATAAATGAACAAAGCTACTAAGAGGGAAAAAAGTGCAAGAAACAGTGGTTACACATTTCTAGAAGTGCTAAATATTTGAACTATGGTTTGTGATGGATCACTGGGTAATGTGACAAAACATTTTTTAAATATTTCACTGGGGTTTATCTCTAATTTCTGTTCTCTATAGAACTGAACAATACACTTGGTTATGGATCATTTATTTAGAGCATGATTTAGCACTGCACATACTGAAATAACCCAAAGGGGAGTATTATCTATTAACTTCATCATTCCGGTTCCTTTCTGTATTTCACTTATTCTCTTTAATAAAAACATATTCACACAAAAAAAACACCAAAAAAATAAACTAATCTACATAACAACGAAGTCTGACAGCATATTTTCTTCAGCTCCCTGCATTTTATTAATCAATCAGTCACCCTTCTCAAAGCTTACGTCCTACATTTACTGGGATTTGCATTCCATTACTACTGGGTAAGTTAATGATTTCACAGATGTAAACCAGGAAATGACTGAGAGGCCAAAAGGCTGTGCTACATGTATACATTAGTTCAAATACAACATTTTTATGAACATATCATGTATAGCCACAGTATCTGTTCAGAACTGACAAATTTGTGATAAAATCAAATATCTCACAACAAACATGATGTGGTTAAGAATCATTTTGGAGAAAAGCTCACCAATCACCTTGGGATTAATAAAGTATCTATCTATCTACTTAGGTGAAATTTAAAAAGGTATGAAATGCAGATTGGTGGAAGGTCAAGAACATTCTAATGAAAGACTTGCTTGCAAATTAGAATTTTTTTTAAATATTTTCTCAGGGGAAACTAAAATAACCAAATATTACATCCTTTGAATAAGAGGGGGGAAAAAAAAAAACTATTCTGATAAGAACTTCAAAGAATTTAAAATGAAGCGGAGATGTGGAGATTAAAGTCAAAATGTCGACTTTATTCTTAATATTTCCACTTTAATATTGTAGTTTAGTTTGTCATTAAAGTAGAACGTTGTAAGCTTCATCTTAAAATCAATGTTTAATCAATGTTTTCTCAAACTCCATCATAATTAACATAGTGTATTAAATGTTGCGTATTAAGCATTCCCTAACCTAATGTTAAATCACTATGTGCTTCTTAAACGGACTTCCTCTTGGACAGCGATCACCACACAGAATAAATTCACTACATACATTATTACTCTCTGAACCTTTAGAATGCAAAGATAAATACTTGATAACATTGACATGATGAAATGCATTAAAGCATGTGTTAAACATGTGGGGGCCATGTTCTGGGTGTTCTCTGCCTGGAGTTTGCATGTTTTTCTGGTGGGTTTAATCAGCGTGCTCGTTTCCTTGCAAGAGCATGCAGGTTGTGGGATTTTGTGATGCTAAATTGATCCTAGTGAATGTGTGCGCTGGTATTCACCATGCGATGAGCTGACACACCATCCAGGGACTGTTCCTGTCTTGCTAACTAATTTTGACAGACCTTTGTTTTTCTTTACTGTGTCCCTTTTTTTTCTTCTCCGTGGTCATAATATGCTTCTGCAGTTAATTCAGAGGACGACTCCAATGAAAAATTTTTCAACAAAACATAATTCATAACAGCCACCTAAAACACTAACTGTGCATTACATGTTTTAAAAATGCTGGTGGATTGTAAGTTGTAAGCACTGGTGTAAGGTGTAATCTGCAACTGAAATTTTATTAAAGTTTTAACATTTACATTTAGTGTTTGACTTTCAAACTCTACAATGACAAAATGATTATTAATGTTGCTAATACTTGTGGTGAAATGTAGATAACATTACTTTGTAATTTAAAAAAAAAGGAAAGTTCTTCCAATGCCTGACCAATAAAACAAGAATCCTAGTACTGTTATTATTGATCTCGTATGAGACCTGATGCCAAGCACCCAACAGAAGAGTGGAAAGTGAGGGAGAGTTACAAAGAAAATAGATGATAAAGGCCTGGAAACTGCTTGAAATTGTTACTGTTTTCACATCACATGCAATTGAATATTCTAAACACCTTGTTAAAGAGTGCATTTTCTACTGGAATAAGGTAGTAAGGTTAATAAATAATTTGCAGATGTAATAAAATATAGATTGATGCAGTGAATAGGCTGGGGGGGGGGGGGGGGGGGAATGGAAAGATCAACAGTTTAATCTAGTTTTTATCATTTCCACTTGACTGCACAGCAGCCACAACTGCCACTTAGGCACCTCGTTCTTAACTGCAAGCAGTACGTTTCCTGCAAATGGAAATTACAGTGAAACATTCTTTTATGGTTTCTTTATAAATACTGTGATTTCTGTATCCAAAAAAATACTGCATTATCAAACAACCATGCTTTTGCTCAATATAATTGAGTTTAAAAAAAAAAAAAGAAGAAGTCTGAGTAACAATGCATTTAAGTACATGATAACCCAACTTTACTAGCCATGACAAAACAGAAACAGATGGGCAGGCAGTAAATGACAGATGAGGAAACCGCAAAGTAAATATTTTTTTTGAAAGCAAGCAGACAAGCTAGAGATTGAGAATGCTTTCTGCAACTTCCCAATTGGGTAGCTAATTGATAATTTGCAGCTTCCAAATGGTTTTCTTTAAGAGCCATCATCTTAAACTAAAATGAAGTGTTGTTGACACCTATGATTTCTTCTTCCCACCTGCAAGAAAATGCAGTGTGCTAAGGAGAAGTCTAACTACATACTGGTTTGAAGCTGCTAGCTATACAATCTGTTTAAAAGAGACTGGATAGAACATTTACCTTGGTTTCTGATACTGAATAAAGTGAAAACTCCTGCTTTAAAAAGCAGCATGAATAAAATTCAAAAATAGATGTAAGCTTGCTTTTAACATTTCTTATTCAAATATTACATAATAAAATGGTTTAGAAAATAATTAAGACTGCATCGTCAATATGAAGTCTACTTTGCATGTCATCACTAAACAAGCATAAGCAAGATTCAAAATCCATCTGTTTGTGGTATTATAAAAATTATTGTAGGAAACCCTACATCTTGATTATTTTGACCTTGATGACACCTATTTTGACTGACTTGAACAGGACACTTTTTTGAAATAGCTAGAGGCAAAAATCAGGGCTTTGTATTTCATTATTAAAATTACTTTATGATAAGAACTCTCTATGATCATTACTTATATTCCTCTTTTACACATTCTATATATAAATACACATACACATGCAAATATACTG
Source organism: Erpetoichthys calabaricus (assembly GCF_900747795.2). Lineage (NCBI taxonomy): Eukaryota > Metazoa > Chordata > Cladistia > Polypteriformes > Polypteridae > Erpetoichthys > Erpetoichthys calabaricus. The sequence continues at coordinate 78,666,336 of NC_041394.2, forward strand.
TACAGAGATATGCATATATACACCTATACATAGATGTAGATAACGCATGTCAGTCTGTCAAACAATTACTCACAAATTAATGGGGTAGAACCTTGATGTTGCTCTTAATAAAGCGTATGAACTAATATGGTCTGGAAATTAAAACAAAAAAAATGCTTAGGTAGTGGCAACCTGGTGGGCAGAAAAGCTTATTGCAAAGAAAGCACAGTCCCTGTAAGTCTGTCTATTGATAATCCCCCAGGATGTGATACATACGTGGCACAACTAGTAATCAACTGTAAGTTCTTATGTTTGTAAACAGGCGGGGAGCTTATTGGTGTTTATTTTGTAGCATTTTAGGACCATAGGCTGGTTGTATGTTTCACTACTATATAAAAAATGAACATAGAAATATTAAGTTCTAGAATTATGTATTACATGATCCGGTAAACATTGAGAAAAACTTTTCATTGGTCAAAACAAATGTTAAATAATGGTAATCCCGAGTACTGGTAGTTAAAGCTTTGATTTTCTGCTATTTACTGTTCAGAAACAAAAGCTATAAAAAAGCGGTCTTTAAACTGTATCAGAAAATGTGAAATCAATATTTTTAGAAAAAAGTTATGATTTTTATTTGCTTCCTTAAAATGGTAAAATATTACAAAAATTACAGTAAATTAAATAATGGAATGTATACATAGGCAATCAAAAGAAAAAAATATTCTTGGTAAAACTGATGGGTGTATTTTCTGCCACCATGTGGTTAAATAAGATTTTGCAACTATAAAAGATGAATGGCAGCAGAATAAATGATATGGTTTTCACAAGATAAATCATTGTTCGAATGGCCTCAAGTAGTATCAAAATTATTAATGTGGATTACAAAAAAAGATGAAGACAATGATAATGTTTACAAAAGGTGCCACAAGCCGTACAAGATACTAAATAAAGACGACAACACCCAAGCTGTATATGATTTATTATTTATGTGCATAATGTGTTAGCAGTCATTTCAGCAAAAAGCAAGTCTTTTTACAAGTCTTAACAATTATACATATAAGAGAGATACAAAGTCTTCCTCAACTTGTTTCTATTATCTGTGTGCTAAAGCAGCACTAATAAGATGAAGTTCCACAAAACTTAACAGTATAAAATTTAAAAGCATCGAAACTTAAGACAAAATCTGGTGATCAAAACCTAATAGGCTACTGCTACAACATTAATAAGAATGCACATGTAAAATAGAAGGAAGGAAAAACAATTTATAATCAAATCCCAACTACTGTTGTAATTATACATTATTCATTTCCTAAACTGTGCTCAATATTAATTTCTTGTACCATACTAGCACAATATGGATTATTAGAAAAGAGAAACAGACAATTTAAGATGCACAATGGAGAATTACTCACACATTCACTTTTTGAAGGATGAGCTATAGTACCACAGGTGAGTTGTAACACACATTTTTAATTGCTGCTTAATTAAGCTGCTGGTGTTTTTTCTAGATGGCTCTATAAACACAAAAATACTTTTCTGTCAGGCTGCTTGTCTGACTATGTGTCTTTTACATTTAAATTATTCTGTAACTCTAAAACATAGTAACCCTGGCCCTTTGTTTAGCTTTAGAACTAAATATTGTAAATGGCCTCAACCGAAGGATTTATACACATAAATGTATAATAACCATGTACAATTACTATAAATTCAAATATTACCACCAATTTTAACACAATGTAATATATTTCTAAGCTGTGTTTTACATTTTTGGAACAAAAAAATTAAATGTTTATAATGTAGTGGAAAATGTTCACACAAACGACAAGTACTGAGAAGTGCCATTAGTGCTCACTGAGCAAAGATGAATCTGGTCAATATGCAGTCAGACAACAGTATGCAATTGTCAACTTGAATTTACAAATAGAGAAAATGGAGTCCCACTAACATACAGCATTAACACACTTTCTGCCATCCCCTATATCTGAATAATCGCAAAACAGTCAAATATCATTAGCTTTACACACGAGTTTCCAATCAAAAAGCTACAGAACAAGCAGCTGGCTATACATGAGCAAAGCGGTAAACTACAAAAATTGGGAAAAAAATGGAAGCATTTTAAAAAGAAAGTAGAAAAACAAAAAAACAGGATAAAAGGTATATTTTATAGCATTCAAAATTGCAGATTTTTAAATTACAAGGAGATAAAATTAGAACGCTGAAGCATTAAATCATAAGACACAGCCCAGACTTCAGAACCAAAATATGGAAAACTGGCAAGAAGCTAATGTACAGTATGTGTTATACATTACTGAATATAAAAGTATCACAAAGGCAGCATACCATCATAACTTTAGAAATTTTGTAGCTCAAATCCAGATTGGATACCCAAAAATTCTTGAACTAGACAGAAAAATGAAAGGCAATTTTTAAGAGCTTAAAGCTGGACAATTTAGGGTAACTAGGATGATGGGAGTTTGCATTGGTGTGTGTGTGTGTGGGGTGTATGGTGAGGGTATCCTAAAATACCACATTACTACCAAAAGAACTGATAAAATTAAATATTTTATAATCCTCTTTAATAAAATCCCTGTGTGCATCCAGGTGTCCGTGTGTGTGTGTCTTCTGGTGAAGTGCGTATGCGCGGGGCACGGTGCGATGCGCGATATTACTGTCAGAGAAAGTTACAGGTGTTTTACGGAAATACAAACCAGTATTACTGTCAGAGGAAATTACAGGCATATTACCGACGCGCACACCTGTATTACCGCCAGAGAAAATTAAAGCTATATTACGGACATACAAGCCAGAGGACGTACACGACAGTATTACTGTCACAGAAAATTAAAGACACACAATACACGGCGGCAGCCCACGAAGAACGGTCAGCTTAGCAAGTAGACATCAACAAAAGAAAGGCTGAAAGAAAGAAAAATACGACCAACAAAAAGAATGAGGTCAAAGTCCCTTGCCATTTAATATAGACTGTTCCTACTAATGTTTATGCACTACTGTTCTAGTGCCCGTTATTGTAACGGGCTTAATGACTAGTATGAAATAAAAGCACTGGGGACTTCACCAATATCCAGTCATATCAAAGCAGCCTATGATTCTTGCTGGAAAGGAATTCCAGCGCATTCAAGTCCTTATTATGCAAGAACACCACCCCATAATGCATCTCACCTTTTATCAACCCAGTTATTCAGCGGATGCTTGGTTTCTTGCTATATTTAACAAAACATTGTGAACTCTTATGTGAAAGTATTAAACTGCATTGGCTTCTATAAGACTAGTGAACTGGAAAAATGTGTTCACTTTATAATTCAAATATGAATGAATTAAGAATTAAAAAAATAAAATAAAAATGCACTTCTACTGCTGCCATATGTTGGGTGTAACTGTATTTTATTATTTGCAAATCTAGTTGCTTCATGAATGAAAAACAAAGCTTTCTTATAGGAGAAATTCAGCAGCCAGTCAGCCTGGGCACTCTGTGTGATCATCACTACACTCAGCTGTAGTGTTTTGGTTAACTTGTATCAGTAATTGGGAGAGAGTTGCAAATTGACTCAACCCTTACACATTACACTTGCACCTCATGAGAATATGCAGGTGTGAACGCAGCTAATTTGAGGCTGCTACCATGGCTCTTATGTTCAGTATGTACTGCCGAACATCAACAAAGTGAAGAATCCTTTACATTGATGTCCAGTTCGGAAAATTCAGCCTGCAATGGTATGGGTCCCCTTTGCAGAATTGTCATCAACTGTGATACAAAATTAGATTAAACAGAACTGGGATTTTTACATCTGCAAAACTACAGGGATACTATAACTAACCATTTTATTAGGTGCAGCTTCTCATTAACGCAGTGATTAGCCTACCAAACGACAATTAGGTGGCTACAACTGTGATAAGAAGCACGATTTTTAAATAGCGTGCTGGCTCTGAACAGGTGTGGGTGTGTGCATGCTGGCACCGCGCCAGGGTTAACTGGAGTGCTTGGCTGATTGTGCATTCACATGCAAATGTGAGCGGATCAGTCAGGTGCCTCATTCACACCTATGTGTAGGCAGAAGACCAAACACGTACCCAATCAGGCTGTATATAGGGAGCCAGCATGGCAGAATCGGGGCAGGAGTTCAGAATCAAAGGGATCAGATCAAAATTGTAAATAATGAGAGAACAGAGGCTACAGAGGTGAGAGAGGCAGGATGGTAAGGAGCCCGCATTGATTAGAATGGAGGCAGGTAATCAGCAGTATGCCTCAAAGGAGCGAGTAGCAGTCTGGGCTCAAATGTGGGGCTGGCAAAGGGGCACTCTGAGGAACACAGGGAGGAGTAGAAGCTGCCCCGTTGTACAACACGTGTGTTCCTCTTGACTCCAACGGACTGGCAGAAGGACCACAAACACAGGATGTAACGTTTGACTGCTTCCATCAGGGGGTTTTCCTGATGCTGCAAGGTCCTGATGGGATAAGGTGAGTAGACACCATATTTTAGTAAGAGGTATTTGGGTTTGTGTGTATTTGGTCTATTTATGGAACATTTTAAACTACACTTTGCTTTTATGGATTTATTTATTGAAGACCTTTTGCGCTGCACTTTTTTTTTTTTTTTTTTAAAGAAAAGTACTTGGCACTTCTGCATCAACTCCTCCCTGAATGTGTGTGTCCTCATTTGCCCAGCTCATCTTGGGTCATGACTATTGACTATTACATGTTCAAGAGGCTCCTTATATACTTTATGTAGTAAATAGATATGGTCAATGGGACTTTGTAGCAGTTTGCATAAACAGACATAATGGACAACAGAGATGGCAGAAAACCACTTTGTTTTTATGATACTGATATTGAAACTTTGACTATCTAATGATTATCTAACGAAATGAACCCTGCAGAGTTCATCAAAATGCAAAAATGCTCAGGACCATCACCAACCTCTGCAAAATTCCTGAACGTCAGTGGTTGAGGAGGGCTTGAGTGGTTTATAATGGTGCAATGGACCCTGGCGAATAGGGAAGCATCTGCCAACTATGTTGGAGCAATTATTGTGATTAAAAATGTGACCTGAGCTGTGAGACAGCAGTGCTAAAAACTGCACCAGCGTGCTTCAAACAGAATATATTGTGGTAAACTAATCTCTGCAAAGTTATCTAAATATAAAACATAAAATAACTGATCTCATAAGTGTTCACCCCCCGTAATAGGACACCTGTAAATCACATGCACAGCCAATTAGTTTTAGAAGACCCATAATTACTTCAATAGAGGTAGTCTGTCTGGAGTTAAGGTGTTACAATCGTTTGTGATAAAAATGCACCTTATCTGAAAGGTCCTACTTGTGCCGAGTCATTATTTTGGTCTAATCTTATACAGTCAGGGCAAAAGAACATTCCAACAACTTAGATATTTTCTTGTAACCATCCCTTGATGTTTCAATCACCTTTTCACCAACTCACTGAAAATCCCTTGGAATCTAGTTAAACCAATCATTAGGAAATGAAGAGTATGGCTGAGCTGTTAATCATCCTAGAACAAGCTGTCCATAGAAAAAGAGTGATCCTGCAAGACCTCAACTAGTGAGGGAAGCCACCAAGAGACCTAAGGAAACTGAAGTATATTGGCAAAGAAAAGCCAGGTTTAAAAACAAAAGCATAAGACATCTCGGCTACGGTTTTCCAGGAGGCACACAGGATGATTTTTTGAAAAATCAGACAAAACTGCATGCTTGAAAAAGGCTGTTCACTCACAATCCTCATGGATACGAAAAACTGAATTAAAGGGGGTGAATATTTATCAGTGCTTTATATTCCAATCCACTTAGATCATTTGCAGAAACCTGTTGAGTTTTGGTGAGAAGGCAAATCGGCTCTCCAACTCAAAAGTGTTGAATGATTCGAGACAATAAAAAATTGCCATGGAACAAAACAGTTGTACTGGGTTGGGTCTATGAACATTTCAGCCTAAACTATATAGGCAATAGTAAATAAAATGATAACCTGTAAAATATTAAACACACAAAGTCAATACCCAAAGCTCGTTTTTAAGAAGGCAAGTCAATTACACCCTTAATGAGCAAATAAAGATACAAATAGAATGTGGCACAAGATCGGCAGAACAATGCTATAAATATCACAATAGAATGCTCAGCATATAATATTAGATTAGACACCCTACCTTTTACCATAGCAGATCAGTTTAAATACCTAGGGGTAAATATCACAAGTAAACACAAAGCTCTTTATCAACAAAATGTTGCCGTCTGTATGGAAAAAATTAAGCAAGACTTGCATAGATGGTCAACCCTCCATCTCACTCTAGCTGGAAGAATTAACATTGTTAAGAGGACTATTCTTCCTAAGCTTTTTTTTTTTTAAATTTTTATTTCAAAACATTCCAATATACAGTGGAACCTCTAGATACGAGTTTAATTCGTTCCAGCACTGAGCTTGTATAGCGAATTTCTCGTATCTAGAACAAACTTCCCCATTGAAAATAATGGAAATCCAGTTAATCCGTTCCGCACCCCAAATATATTAACATAAAAATCAATTTTTCCTAACAAATAACACTGATAAATTATATATACTGTAGTCTACCTTTAATAAATAACACTGGTAAATAATATAACTGATTATTAAAAGAATCAAAACAGGTGTCCAAAGTGTAGTAGAGCATTCAATAAATCTTTAAATAAATAATCCTTAAAACAGTTGTGAAGTGGAGGTTTAAAATACACAAGAATAACAATCCTTTAACACGAGGTTAAAACGTCAAAAGGATGCAGTCTTTAAAAAACAGATGACAATCCCCGGTGCTTCTTCTCTGTTAGCATCTCACCTGTGGGCTCTGCAACAGGCGAGACACTCTTAATGCAGCTGACCTTCTCTACACCGTCCTGCTTCAGCTGTTTGGCTCGCCTGTTCAGCTCACTGTTCAGCTACACGCTAGCCTGCACTCGCTTGCTCTCCCGCACCGACGCCTGCCTGCCTTGCCGCAACCTCCGTTCTCTCTCCTCTCTTTTCTTTTACTTCTTCTCCCCCTTAACCGGCTCACGCTTCTCTATATATGCGGGGAGGACATGGCAGCTGCAGCCCATCAGCCACAGGAACAATCATGGATGTGGGCAGTTTCCCACCTGTGCACTTAAGTGAGAAACGCAGACACCGCAGATCGCGGCTCGCAACTGCTACCACGCCCCCTCGCTAAGCCGCGAGCTATACCCACAGCCTGGCTCGTGGCTCGTTACGCGAGCCAATGCTCGCATTTAGATCTGAATTTTTCGCTCATACTTTCCTCGTATTTTGAATTTCTCGTATACAGAGGTGATCGTATCTCGAGGTTCCACTGTACATCAATAAATCAGTTTTTAAGCAATTAGATTCAACAATAACCTCATTTATTTGGAACTCAAACATCCACATATCCAAAGAACGACCTTACAAAGACCTAAGGCAGAAGGTGGCATGGCCCTACCTAACTTTCAGTTTTATTACTGGGCAGCAAACATACAAGCTATAAAAACCTGGACACTAATAGATGAATATACACAGGCTTGGTCCGCAATAAAAATAAAATCCTGCAGTACTTCTTTATATTCCCTGTTTTGTGCCCCAATAAATGCAAGTTATTGCCAATATACTAATAACCCAATTGTGCTTCACTCACTCAGGACATGGAACCAATGTAGAAAGCATTTTAAGATGGAGAATCTTATCTGTGGCACCCCTGCAAGAGAACCACCTCTTTCAACCCTCGCAAACATAAGTTTTTAATATCTGGAAAAGATTTGGGATTAAATTGCTTAGAGATCTTTATATTGACAACATCTTTGCATCCTATGAACAATTACATTCCAAATTTAACTTTCTAGCTACACATTTCTTTCACTATCTTCAAATTAGGAACTTTGTTAAATAGAATTTGCCCGATTTTCCTCATCTTGTGCCCTCCTCTATGCCGGAAAAAATATTGCTCAATTTCCAGGATTTAAACACCATCTCTGCAACATATAAAATTATTTTACAGTCCCTCCCTTTCAAAGATCCAAGAGGACAATGGGAAAAAGATCTCTTAATCAATACATCAGAAAAGGAGTGGAAAGTAGCAATACAGAGAATTCACTCGAGCTCCATATGCGCAAAGCATACAATTATTCAATTCAACATTATAAATTGAGCACATCTGTCTCGCTTAAAATTGTCCAAAATGTTTCCAGGGCAAGATCCAACCTGCGAATGCTGCAATCAAGTCCCAGCCTCACTGGGTCACATGTTTTGGGCCTGCACCAAATTAACATAATTTTGGACCTAAATTTTTAAGTGCCTCTCAGACAGCCTTGGTATCACAATCCCTCCTAACCCATTAACAGCTGTGTTTGGTGTTCTTCCAGATCGGTTTAAAGTGAAGAAGGACAAACTGATTGCATTCACTACACTTTTGGCACGTAGACTTATTTTGCTAAACTGGAAGAATCCTAATTCTCTTCTTTTAAGTCAGTGGGAAACAGATGTTTTATATTATTTGAAATTGAAAAAATCAAGTTCTCAGTCAGAGGATCTGTACAGAACTTTTTCAAAACCTGGCAGGATCTAATCAATAATATTTTAGAATAAGCTCTTAAAGCACTGAAGAAGCAATTCTCTTCGCATTTTTTTTTTCTCTTCTCCATTTATCTCTATTGCCCTATTAAACTAATCAGTTTAGGTATGCTTACAAGCTTTAAGGTCTACCCCATTGGCCATGCTCTCTTTCTCAGGGGTGGGGGGTTGATCTGTTTTCAATCCTATTTTTTGTAAAAACTGATCTATTTGTATGGAATTATTAAAATTAATAAAATTTAAAAAAAATAATGCTCAGTTTGACAAAATACAAAGAAGTGAACATAGTGTACTTTGAGTACTGCATGCAGTTCTTATAACAATAGGAAAAGCATTCAAAACACCAACCAGCTAATTCTACAGTAAAAGGGCATGAGGTATAAACAATGAAAACAGTGAATTTTAACACCTTGATAAGGTCTGCCAGATATTTTAACATTTTAATCAAATTCTCTCTGTATTTTCTTAGGACTGGAATAAAAATGATGAACAAATTTAGTGAAGGTTGACAATTCTTTCACCCAGAAGGTATTAATGTGATGAGTTCATCGTGAGAACAAGTAATTAACAAAACACTTGGGACTGTAATTACTTTCTGCTAGAAGGCAATTCTCGTCAGAATCTCAAGGAATCTTTGCATTCTTTCTAGCCACTTTCTGGAGGATTCACATAAGCAGTGAACTGGGATTTCCCCAAACCATAAAGTTCCAAAATGATTCAGAGAAAGTCCAGTACTTGATCTAATTATATAAATAGTGCTTAAATTAATTTCCATCACATATCACTTGCAGATACATTTCAGTCTATAGTAGAAACAGCCAAGTAGACAGAAAAATGAAGAGACTGAGACAGATATGGATATTACACTTAATTAGTAATGCTGCAAAAGAGACAAGTTAACTTTCAGGATGTGCAACTTCACATTCATAAAATGAATGCATATATTTTTAATCATTCTTGATGAAGCTGTGGGTGGCACGGTGGCGCAGTGGGTAGTGCTGCTGCCTCGCAGTTGGGAGACCTGGGGACCTGGGTTCGCTTCCCCGGGTCCTCCCTGCGTGGAGTTTTCTCCCCGTGTCTGCGGTGGGTTTCCTCCGGGCGCTCTGGTTTCCTCCCACAGTCCAAAGACATTGCAGGTTTAGGTGGACTGGTGATTCTAAATTGGCCCTAGTGTGTGCATGGTGTGTGGGTGTGTTTGTGTGTGTCCTGCGGTGGGTTGGCACCCTGCCCAGGATTGGTTCCTGCCTTGTGCCCTGTGTTGGCTGGGATTGGCTCAAGCAGACCAATGTGACCCTGTGTTCGGATTCAGCGGGTTGGAGAATGGATGGATGGATGATGAAGCTGTGATTTTTCACATAATGCTCATTCTGTAATTTTGTATTAAAGGTGTTGGAGGCATAAAAGTAAGGTGACTGAATAAAGAAAACCGTAATGTCTATGTCACAGGACTTTTCAAGTGACAAAACACATTTGCTTATCACCATTGATTACCAGGTATTGATAGATTTTCATGCACCAGAAAATCCTATCAATTATATAACTGAACTAGTCAAGTATTGAATCTATGAACCTTAAGCAGTGGCATCAAAATCCGATCCAGAAGAGCCACAGTGGGTGCAGTTTTCATTAGTCACTTCCTCAATTATGTTTAATTAGAAACAATAACTGGCTCTTATATCTCTATTTAATTTAATTTATTTATTTATTTATTTATTATGTATGTATGTATGTATGTATGTATGTATGTATAAACTTTTAAGGCACAAGTGCAAAGAATGTAGTGTATTGAACATGTCCAATTTTTTTTTTTTTTTTTTAAATAGTTGAATGGATGAACAAAATCATGAGACATTTCTTATTTATATTTTCACACTTCAGTTAAGTAATACACAAAACAAGAAGATTTTTACTTTTTGCATCTCTAAAATATCACAATAATGATAAACAACAAACCACAGCCTAGATATCAGTCCCTATTTTAATTCTCTTCCAACCTCTCACTCTTGCACAAAAAATATTCTGGGCAATTTATAATGTAAACATAACATTTCCAAAATTAATATAAGTGACTGCAAAAGTAGTAGTAATAGAGAAAAGTAGTAATTAAAATGACAAAATAATATAAAGTTAAAAATAGTTTGGGATATTCATTCTGGATTTAAAACAATATGTTGAACAGGATATTCTTAACACTGATTGCTAAAGGAAGCTGAAATTCTTGCTCTAACTCCATACAGTAAGCCAACAGAAAATAATTTAATAACCTCTCTTCCTATTTAAGTAGACCTGTATATAAATTAGGAACTACAGCAAATGGATAGCTGGGAGGGTGTCCATTTACAAAAAATTCACTCTACTAAAATGTGCAGAAATGATTAAATAAAATGTAAGTCATCAATACAAAAACTAAGGTAAATTAAGGGATATTACATTCTAATACCTCTTCTATTAAACAGTTTTGGGCACATGGAGTACTGTGAGAAGCTCTGGGTTATCACAGTACAAAACAGACATACTATACCAGTACTAGAAGATGTTCAGAGAAGGGTGTTTAAGTATATTTAAATACAGAAGGACATGACCAATTCAGACAAGATAAGGAGCTATAATTTGTTAGTCTAAACTGAGAATAGTAATGGGGTCCTCCAAAATTCCAAAGACAATTGAAAAATTGACTGTGCAGATTCACTCAACCTATAGATGGAATCACATTCTCAAGAAACTTAAGGGTAAATGCGTTTAAAAATAGACACTAGGAAAAAGTGAAGTTTTAGAACAAACCTTCCATGATAAGCTTTGAACACAATTTTGTTATTGGCTGATAAAATGAGCTTTGACTCTCAGCTGGTCTTTACCACAGAGTGCCAACACAAACTATATTACCAAACATTTTTCAGTAACTATAGGTATTTTCAAAGTAAAACATAAGAAAACACATATGTAAGTAATCAATAATAAATAAATTTGTTCCACGTTTTCCATACTATTGACCAATTCAATAAATCTTCAAATGATTCCCTCACCATAGATTTATAATGTCACATGAAAATGTCAGATTTTTCAGTCTTGGTCAAAAAGATAAACTGGGTAACAGAATGCTCTAAAAAGGTCCTACCCCACTAGTGATCTTAAAATTTGTTGCCAAACAAACATTAAGGGCATTTTCAGAACACAAGGTTTTATAAGGGAAGAGGTACTTAAAGAACAACTCACAATGTTTATAATAAAAAAAAAAAAAAAACCTGCTAACACCAATTTTTATTACTCAGACATTTGTTAGGAATTGCAGTAAATATAATTGTAATGGGGAGTGTTGAGTGGACAGCAGTTAATAAAGATGACAAGTCTATTGATATACAAAAGCTTTCAAAAACAGCTGAGTTAGTTATATCAGAAACTCAAATTTATTAACGGATTTTAAACAACTGTATACCTTTTAAGTCATATGCATAGTAAAGTTCTTGTTTCTTATATCAATGTGACATTTTCAAAATGTAGATTTTTGGGGGTTGCTGAAATCAAATCCTTATATTAGAATTTAAGAGAGATGCCCAGTTGAACAACGGGGGAACAATTGGCAGTACAGCAGCTCCTTAGGATCATGTAACAGAAAAAGGCCTTTCACAAATACTGTATCATTACCTTGGGTATTGTGAAATGGGTTGCAAGACGGATGCAGACAGGAAATACATTCTGGCCAAAGAGCATAGGTCTGTATCTAAATTAAATGTTGGAAAGAAAAGATTAAGATGAGTATTGTATATATTTGCCAGCTGAGCCATGGTGCCCTTTTAAATTGCAGTCTCCTGAGGGGGAGAAAAGTAGTGTATGCT